>NC_090789.1:7944196-8076696 GCF_040054535.1 Antennarius striatus | reverse complement strand
GCCTTCCAAAAGTCGTTGTCCATGATCTCTCAGAACGTCTCCCGCACCCTCTGTTTTTCCTCTATTACAGCCGAGGCTGCTGCCCTTTGGCCCGTCAGTACCCTGCAACTGCCTCAGGAGTCTCCAAGAACAACATGCACCTGAAGCCCTCCTTCAGTTGAACTGCTTCCCTGACCGGGGTCCACCACAGTGTTCAAGGGTCACCGCCCTTTGAGGCACCCAACACCTTGAGACCACAGCTCTCAGCTGCAGCTTCAACAATGGAATGTTTGAAAATTGACCTTTCAGGCTCGTCATTACCAGCCTCCACAGGGATGCAAGAAAAATTTCTTCAGAGGTCGGAGTTGATGGCCTCGCGGACAGAGTCCTCCTCCAGACATTCCCAGTCCATCCGTACTACCTGTTTGGGCATACCAGGTCTATGCAGACATTTCCTTTGCCAATGAATCCAACACACCACCAGGAGGTGATCAGTTGACAGCTCTGCCCCTCTCTTCACCCGAGTATCCAAAACACACGGTCTAAGATCGATCATTGACCACTGACCCAAATGTGGTGTTAGTTATGGACAGTCCATGAAAAGCACAGAAGTTTAACAACATAAAGCTGCTTGAGTTTAGAGAGGCCATTCCTCCCAATCACACCCCTCCAGGTGTCTCCGTCATTGCCGACCTGTGCATTGAAGTCCCCCAGGAGAACAATGGAGCCCCGTACAGGGGTCCCATGAAGGACTCATTTTGGGATCCCAAGAAAGCCGAATACTCCAAGCTGTTATTTGGTGCATGTGCACAAACAACAGTCAGAGTTTTTTTTTCCCCACACAGCCTTAAGGCTTAGAGAGGCGGTCCTCTCATCCGCCATGGTAAACTCCAACAGAGCGGCACTCAGCCGGGGCCTTGTAAGTATCCCCACATCCGCACTGCGCCTCACACATGACCCTACTCCGGAGAACAAGATCCTGCCACTGTTCAGAAGTTTGGATACAGAGCCGAGGTTATGCGTGGAGGTAAGCCCCAGCAGATCCAACTGGTAACGCTCCACCACCAACAAAACTTCTCCACCAATAAGGTGACATTCCACGTCCTCAAAGCCAGCTTCTGCCACCTGGGTCTGGTTCATCATGACCCCCTGTCTTCACTGCCACCCATATGCAGGGCACTCGACTCCATTGGTCTATCTTGCGGGTGGTGGGTATGTGTCAATAACTGTATAAATGTAAAGATATGAAATACAAACAATTCTATCATATTGTGGATCAAACCAGCTCTCATGCAAAAGAGGAAGTCTTTTCTGAAGAGGGAAATGTTCTTTGAAAGACCAGGGGAGATCAAGCTCTTTTAAAAAAAGATAGAAAAAAAGAGAGAGGAGTAGATTTGGTGACTCGTTGAAAGAAGACAGAAAGGAAGATACTGCGAGGGGAAAAGCAGAGGGAGGAGGAGATTTAGAGACAGCAGGATGGAGATTGCTAGTCCTGTGTTGCACAAAGCTAAATAAGTCATGGTGCTAAATAATTAATTGTACTCTGAAGGAATGCTCAGAGGACACACACAGAGAGGGAGAGGATGACAATATTAAAAAATACAGATAAATGGAGAGGTGGTTAATAGTGAGATATTAAAAATGTGTGACATCAATATCTCTTTACGTTGCTTTGCAAAGTCGGTATATATCTCAAGAATGAGAGACACTTGAGTTTGAATGAAATGTTTTCATGAAGTAAGCTTGTCTGTGGGCCTCACAGAACTAAAACCACTTGACTTGTCTTCTCTTATAACAATATAATTAGTTATCTAAATTCTATCTTGCAAAGAATCTTCACAGACTAGATCATATGCTCCTAGCTGCTGTGTTGCTAATAGAAACCACTGACAAAGCTAGTAGTAGGATATTTATGATGTACATCTCTGAAAGAATACATTATTATCATGCTGGTTCTAAATTGTACTATTTTTCCATATATCCATTCATTCATTCATTCATTCATTCATTCATTCATTCATTCATTCAGTTATTAATTTTCTTAACTGCTTTTGCAGGTCTCGGGGTTGCTAGAGCCTATCCCAGCTGACTTATGGGTGAGAGCCGGGGGACACTCCAAGCGTGACGCCGGTTCATTGTGGGGGCCACACAAAAGACAAACAACCACTCAGCAACACACTTACAGCCATCAGTAATTTGGAAAGATCAATTCATCTGAAGTGAGTGCTTTTGGAGGTTGTAGGAAGCTGGAGAACCCAGAGAGAATAGACAGTGGAGAGCTCCGTACAGTTTGGAACCTTCTAGCTGTGAGGCGACAGCGATACCCACTTTACCAATGTACTGACACTTTTTTTTCCATATATAGATACATGAAAAAAAAAACAACCATTCCTGTCTAAATTTACACAGATAATTTTCCTCCAGGGGCGGCACAGTGGGGCAGTGGGTAGCGTTGTCCCCACCCAGCAAGGCTGTTCCGGGTTAGAGTCCCACTCTGTGTGGAGTTTGAATGTTCTCCCCGTGTCTGCGTAGGTTCTCTCCAGGTTCTCCAGCTTCCTCCCACCTCCAAAAATATGCCTCATGTTAATTGGCCAGTCCCAAATTGACCGTAGGTGTGAGTGTGTGCAAGCGTGTTTGTCTGTGTATCTGTGGCTCCGTGGTGCAATGGCGTTGCGCCCAGAGTTTTCCCCGCCTCAAGCCCTCAGTCAGCTAGGATAGGCTCCAGTTCCCCGTGACCTGCCACAGTGGATGAAGCAGTTGGCAATGGATGGAAGGATGAATTTTCCTCCAGTGTTTTAATCTCCCAGCCAGGTAGTCTACCTCATAGGTTTGGAAATGTATCGCTGTCATTTTTTTAAGTGTCGCCCAATAGTTCCATTAGCCTCTACCCCATGATGCTTCTATTTAATGATTGAATAAGAAAAATACAGTATGTTTCTAAGCTACAATATACACAATGGAGGTTGTTTTTTTTAACCCAAATGTTAGACGCAAACATTTTGATTGACATTTTGTTCTCTAGATTCATATCAATTTTGGCTAAAAAAGCTAAAATGTTCATGTGTTTCACTCATATCCTTCTCAGTGAACCATCTGCCATGTCCTGCTGCTACTCATACAAGTGGAAATATTTAAAAAAGAGCACACAGGCAGTTGTGTTCGATATGCAGCAAAGCAGCTGTGAAGATCTGCTGTGCTAAGGTACCTAATATATTTCAGAACTGAGTCCAGAACTTGGTGCAATAACACAGAAGAACTAAACATGATACAGAAAATGGAAGTTTATACCAATTTTGTATTTAAAGAAACATTTAGATTTCATGACATCTCCAATGGATGACCATGAATAATCCTCACCAAGAAACATATTCAGCAATTAACAAAGCAACACAGGGTAATTATATGAAATATACTGTACTGCACCAGAAACTGCATTAACATAATACAGCATTTCTCCAACAATTCTATTGGAAGGGATTGTGTTGCCTTCAAGGCTTCAGTCACATAGGGAGGTGGAAAAGAGCATGTTTACAACAGTGGGTGCAGATGAAAAGAATTAAATTACATATTGATCAGTGCTAATAAATCGATAAATTGACAGATATTTGTGATGCCCAGTAAATTAAAAAAAAAAAAAAAAGTTTGTAACCCCAAATAGTTGAAAAAGTGTCTGAAATGCATCAGACATTAATTATATGCACACTCAAATAGAACATTTACGCACATATGCGCACACAGCGAGCACACTCTCATGGGTTATGCATAATACACAATGAGAACATATAACTCCTACAGGTCTTAAAACTACATGCAACCATTGAATATACAGTACCTACATGTAATGACGCATACAAAGTGATGATATCAACTTAAACACAAAGGTTATAAAAGAAATGTGAAGCATATCAATCCTAACGATTACCATATTACCAAAAATTTTATTTGAGGTCAAAGCACATCATGGCTGAATTATTTAGAACTTTGTGAGGTTGTGTGCATTGGAAATTTTATGTCTTTGCCATCTCTACGAGCATGCCATGACTTCTTGACATTATCCTTCTAGGCATCCTCAATCTCTTGCTTGAATGGTTACTGAAAGTGTGGAGAAGTGTTTGACTATGCATTGAACCAGACAGACTGTATTCACAATGCACCACTGTTCCGCTCCATGTTTTAAATGTCATCGCATCTATGGTAAATGAGCAGTGGCTAAATAGAAGAGATATAGGGGTGCTTCATTTTACACGCTTTGGGGCATGAAAGCCTTAAACTTCGGGGCATACTAAGCAGAAAAAAAAAAGCAAAAGTTAATTTGCCAGACCAATTACTGCCTAGTTTGCTTTGTGAAGAGCTAGACCATTATTTAAAATTGATTATTTATATCACCTTAATTTAAGGGGTTTACACCATTAAAAATGAGGAGGAAAGAAATGTCCGTTTTCACTTCATTGAATTTCTGTCCAAGTTAAGTTTCTTTGATGAGTCATAATTCACGTAGACAAACATATTGGCAATGACATGCACATATATACACTAAGTGCTTTTTTCTCCACAACAAACTCTTGTTTACAACCCCCCCCCATACACACACACGCACACACACACACACACACACACACACTTTCTCTCTCCCTATTGTAGTATGTGCCAAGTAAAAACAATTAAAGTGTGTGTTCACCTTAAAACTTGTGGTGGTGGTGAATGCATATGAAACCAAATGTGTATGGATGAGAACTTGCAGATCTCTCTGATAATTTGACATGATGAGACACCACGTTCTGCAGAAATCTACTTATCTTTTTATTTTAACATTGAATTTTAGGAGAAAACAACTGCTGAATGTTCAAATTCTGTTAATCAGTTATGTGTTATTAATTGCCATCAAATTTGAGATTTAAGCATAACTTACCGCAATACTGATTAATGCATTTGGTTTTCTGTGTCTATTTACTAGATGGTTGATTATGACCTTTGAGTTTTGATGGACACACTGTCAGCACAACTTGATTCAGCAGTAGAGACAAATACAAAAATTTAGAGTCTAACAAATAAGTTAAAATAAAACAAACAAAAAAGATCAGGTTATTAAAAAAAGTCTACAGCATTTTGTTTGAAAGTTTTAACGTCTCTCTGCTGCAGCTCCTGCACTCTCAGTTTGCATGACTTTAGTTCTACTTCACTGAAGCAATCCCTGGAGTCCCCCTGTACCCCTCCAGAACCATGTCAGGAAACATCAGACAAGTGGGGATTAAAATTAAATAATAAATGGAACAGAACACAGCAACTAATATTCCATCAAAGTAACTGCAGAGGATATTAATATCGAGTCTGAATGGAAAATGAGGCACTTAGACATACAAATTGTGTTGGAACATTTGCATAAAAACAAAATTAGCATATCCACCAACAAGGAAGGAACATGTTCCTCTTCCTTTTCTTGTTATTGTTCATAGCATCAGTAAACGTTGACTATAGATTGACGTCGTGGTACTTGAGTTAAATCAACAACCCCAACTTATAGCTTCACACAGCGATAAAAACTTAACATTAACAAACACACATCTTTGGCTGATGCAATTTCCTGAATGCTCAGGAGCAGAGCGTTCTGTAGAAAACATGAGCTAACCTCGCTGTTCTGTTCCCATGAGCTACTGTGTGTGCAGATAGCAACTCAGGATGAGCCTTATTGAGTTATGCTATAGAGTGCTTCATTTACTCTCAAGGAAGTAACAGAAACAGGCTTAATAGACTGAAATACACTGACATTTGAAGCAGTGGCCCTACCTTCACTCTAAGTTATCCATCCTTATTAAGTTACGATTTTTCATCATCAAATATCACTGTCATTAGACTGGCTGTGTTCAGGGGATATTGGTGCCAATTTCAACTCTTGATTAAAATTCAGCTGGTGCTGAATTTTAATCACATGGAACTATTCAATAAAAAATTAGTATTCATATAAAGCCATGTAAGAAAGATATTTTTTTTTGAATATCACAATTTCACAAATCTATGTAGTTTAATTCAAAATTAGTCTTATGGCAATAACCTAATTTGATTTTCAAAAATAAAACTTTCTCAATGGAAAAAAAAATATTGGATTGATTCAATGCAATTTCATGTTGTGGCCTAAAGTTTTTATGTCATATAACATTGTATGTATGTATGTATGTATGTATGTATGTATGTATGTATGTATGTATGTATGTATGTATGTATGTATGTATGTATGTATGTATGTATGTATGTCTCTGTGTATGTATGAATTCACACATTTATTTATATGTTTGTTAGGGTAAGGGTTAGATGTCCCATACTGCTTTAGCTGACACCCTGTACAAAACTGCATACAAATAGAATCATTTTAAGCACAAAACATTTCAATAGAAGGGACATTGTCAGAGTAAGAGATAAAATATGTTTAATTACATAACTACACAAAATAAAAATAAGTAATCCATTATTTCAGTCAAGGGCGGAACGGTGGCACAGTGGTTAGTCCCGCTCTGTGCGGAGTTCGCATGCTCTCCCCGTGTCTGCGTGGTTTTTCTCCGGGTTCTCTGGCTTCCTCCCACCTCCAAAAGTATGTGCTTCAGGTTGTTTGACCGTTCCAAATTGCCCGTAGGAATGAGTGTGTGTGTGTGTGCATGGTTGTATGTCTTTGTGTGTGGCTCTGTGGTGCACTAGTGTCGTGCCCGGAGTGTCCCCCGCCTCACGTCCTATGCCGCCGAGATAGGCTCCGGCGATGGTAATCTGAAGATGACTGACTGACATTATTTCAATTAATATTCCTTGACTTGACTTCCTTGAAATGATATGGCAGACAATATTTTTTTAACCATGAAAGGCAGATTGATTCAGGTCCATTAGTAGTGGATGGCTTCCAGCTATATCCAGACCAACAGATCAGCAGGATCTAATATATCAGCTGCTATTAGCTTATTACTGATATACAAGTACTGGCATTTATTTTGACTGATAAGTAACAAGAAATGTCAGTGCAGAAATGCCAAACACATTTAATTGAGAAAGTGTCTGCATTACTTAATGTCTGTTAAGTGTGTGTGTGTGTGTGTGTGTGTGTGTGTGTGTGTGTGTGTGTGTGTGTGTGTGTGTGTGTGTGTGTGTGTGTGTGTGTGTTTTCCCAAACTACATAATGTACTGTACTTCTTTGGCCACAAATTTGGAGTTGAAGTAGATGTAGTTCCCTGATTATAACAATCTATGTCCATCCAAATTGAGAGTGATATTTTAACACATCTCAAAAATATTAACTTCTTATTATGTGCCCACTGTCATTCCCCAATTGCCACATATACAGGAAGACAAAATATTTATTTTATTTTTTTGTCAAATTCTGGGAGAACACCGGTGGAGTAGATTGTCTGATATCATACCTAGCACAGACAGGATTCTCTTGATTTTAACAGCTAGAACCCACGATTGTTACTCCAACTACTTCCAGTAACATTGTTTAGTTTTTGCTTGGAACAATGCTTTTTTTTGTTTGGGTAATAAGCCGAAATCATTCTTAATATTGTCCTAAAGCACCCAAGAATCACATTCTGTAATGTCATATCAGTCAGACCAACCTTACATTGAGATGCAAGTCCTCTTTGATTATATAAAACATATTCAAAGATTACCTTCTCTCACCTGTTATGATACAAAACCCATTTTATCTCTCATCTGTTACGTACTGAATGGATTTTTACAAATATAAAATAACAGGCTGCCCCTATAAAACATTTTTTGTTCTTCATCCTTGGGCATCATCTTACCTCAAAGAGCTTATATTACCCTATTATCTGACTGGAACAGTGCATTTCCAGAATTTAGGGTTACTTGTGGTGTCAGTTATTAAGCTCATCTTCAATGGAATCATTTTCTTCTTTTTATCCGGGAAGCTCACAACCATTTACCACCAGGGTAAAAGTAGGTTTAATAGGTTGCAGCCTAATCCCATTCTTAAATTTTGCTGCTATAGACTTCCACTGCTTAATGAACTTACCTTCTGTTCTACTGCTGACCCTAGGCACATGTGGCAGGGCTTTCAGCCCATCACCAACTATAAGAGCAGCTCCAGCACCATCAGTACCGCCGACAGCCTGCCCAACGAGCTCAACTCTTTCTACAGCTCCTTTGACGCAACCATCCCCCACCCTCCCCAGAGAGAAGTCTCACACATACTGAGAATACTTCACCACCCCTCACTGTTTGTCTCATCAGCACAGGTAAACAAAGTCCTTAGGAAGATCGACCCTTGCAAATCTGTGGGGCCAGACAACATTCTTGGAAGTCCTCACAGTATGCGCCAGTGAGCTGACAGACATCTTCACCTTTCTTTGGTGTGTATTGTGCATATGTGTGCATGCCTACTCTGTGAAAAAGAAACCCTACACCATAACAGAGGAGTAAAAACTCCCTGCACACACTAAATTCATTACAGTTAATGGCACATCACATTAGAAGTAAAAGTGCCACTGCCACCTACTGTAGTGGATGTATACTTATTCTGGTATGTCAATGAAAAGTCAAATGGTAGTTTCAATTTGCACCTTCCCCGGGCTTACACACGCCCTCCCAGGCAGCCTATCACACCCCCCTTGGAGGATGGACCCCACTATTTGAGAATCACTGTCATAGACCATGGCTGGATCTACTACTGTATTTCTCTTGCACTACATTATTACATCAATAATACAGTATAATAATACAGAAAACTTAGCAAAATATGAGTTATGTTATGTTTTAATACTGTAAAATATATTAAATTTACTTCACTTGCAGTTTATTGGGTTCCTTTGTATCACTGTTGCCTCACAGCAAAAATGTTGTAAGTTTACGTCCAACTCTCCAATGTGGAGTTTGTTTTGTATTTGTGTGGTTCCCCTCTGGGTAATACAAATTGGTTTATTTAATTGGTTTGGGTTAAATAAGTTTAATTGTGGATGTGAATGATTGTCTTTCGATGTGTTAGCCCTGTGATGAACAAGCAAAATATCCAAAATTAGCAATGTTTAAGTTGTTTAAAGCTTCCACAAAATCATAGACTTCAAGTCACATAACTGAATACCAACTATTCTTCCATGATTGTTCTACAGACTACAGATACAGCATGAGAATGAGGACATGAGGTCAGTTTGCTAAACCACTGATGATGCATCACTTGCCAATTTATCTACTGACACTTTGTCATCCTCTCATTGGGCATTTGCAGGGGAGTAGGGGAGGGACTTGAGGCATAAAAATAGGACTCCGTGTCATATGGGATTTCAATTCAATTGCAATCAGGGCAATCAAACCATAGGGGGATGGAAGTACTACAGACATTTATTTGATGCAGATGTACACAGGCAATCACCAGAACGATGTGTCTTGCTCCAAATGACCTGAACAGAAATGACTCAATCTCAAATGCCTAGTGTTGCACAGAAAAATGGCCTAGCTGTTTTCCTTCATGTTAATGTTCTTTTGCTTGAATCCCCACATGTATATTTGACTAAGCTCACTTGAAAGTCTCATACTGTCAAACTCTCACCAACTCTACCCACTACCTGTCAATCAAGCGCCCAAACCATCACAGCGTATCTGCCAGAAGGAATCACGTGAACAATATGGCATTAGGAAGCTGCTATGTAAGGATAAGAAATATACTATACATGAACTTCCCAGTTAACATAATTTTAGAGTGTCATAACTTCCAACAATTTTCATGTTTTTGTGCAGAAAGTCCAAACAGCAGGAATGACATAGAAAACGGCAACGGATTCTGAGTGAAACTAGCTGGCTAGCACAAACAGTCTGTCCAGATATGGTTCCCGTTTGGAATGGGACAATCCATGTAGTATCCAAAATGTTCCTCAGGCATCTGACAAAAACGGTCTGTAAGTAACTACATACAGTTCTGTTCATGTAATCAGCTAACAGAACTACCCTTCTCTAGAAATTCTTTTGACAGATGCCTTTTCTTAGTTAGCTTTCTTTCTCCAGTTAGCCTGCTAACGTTCACCTACGGCTTCATAATGCCCGCTCAGCGCAATCCATGATTTGGCAACAAAAAGTCGATACATCACCACGTTGATTTTTGACTTTGTTGGAGTCTGATATTATTGTTTTATCGTGGAATTTCCATGGGGTTCCCGCTAGTACCATTGTAATTTTATTACTCATAAAATGTTCTATACATGCCATTACATCTCAACTGACTACCTTGCAACAATGACAAATAATTTGTTTGGCTGATTTTTAAACCATTAAGCGTGTGCATCTGCAATTGCTGTAAAAGCACATGAACCAAGAGACCTGACTTTAGGTTCTGCTACTAAACAGCCAGTGGGGGTGTTCAATAGACGTACCTGAGCCAGTGATCCCATGTTCACCTTGACAGGCAGCTGTGTTGTTGCACATGCGTGTCTCCCGCAGAGCACCACTGCACAAAGTCCCATAGGGAGAAGAAACACATGATCGTGTCCTGACTTGCCATCCTTGGCCACATGTTAGAGAACACATACTCCATTGTGACCATTCCTCTGCTGCAGGGTCACCTGAAGAAGAGGTTAACCTATCAATGATTTCAAGTGCAAGAGGAATGAAAATGTCTTGGTTGGCAGTTTAAAACAACAAATCAAAAAGCAAAAGTTTTTGAATCATCTTCATAAATGGGGTGATGACAAACATGACTCGACAACTCCTTGTCTGCCATTGCCTCAGTAAATTTTGGCTTCATAACTGCAGTAAATACACTGCTGTCATACATATTCACACGATAAAAAGATACACAAATGAGTAAGTGGATGTTGTTTTGTTTGTCATTTTGTCTTTCACAAGACACTCAAACAACACACATATTTTTGATGTCCTTTGATGTTTAATATGAAAATTAAAACTTTGTTCTATTTTAACATCCTGAGAAAAAGTATGGACACTGACAGAGGATTAGAAAACATTTTCTTTGTATTTTGAACAGAAGTTTAAATTTTTTTTTGTTTGTTTCAGATGAAGTTGGAGGTGATTCTGATTTCTTCAGTCAAATGTGAAACATTTCATTTTCTTTGAGTTATGGCTCATAAAACTAAAAATGCAAGCCATGAGTCATTCCCCATGTTTCCTCTCTCTCTTAGTTGTTTATACATGGTGTCCTTTGATGGAGGCATCGTCACATGGTAAATGAGGAAATCAAATTAATTGCATGTCAGTTAATCACAATACATATTCATTTACATGCCATGAGTCATTGCCAAAGGTCTTCACATGTGCCTGGAGAAAAGGAAAGATGGGGAGAAATGAGAGGATAAAGGAGTAAAAGGACAAGACAGAGCCAGGGGTTTCCCTTCCGGTAGGGATCTCTTCTCCACAGAGTGGTAGCCTGTGTACACTTTAAGTGTGTGTGTATCTGTATGTATGTGTGTCTGTGTGTGTGTGTGTGTGTGTGTGTGTGTGTGTGTGTGTGTGTGTGTGTGTGTGTGTGTGTGTGTGTGTGTGTGTGTGTGTGTGTGTGTGTCACATTAGTGTATGACTTGTTCTAACATGGGTTTAGCAACAGAAAGGCAACTTTGTGTGTATGATTCCTCATATTGAAATAACATTCTTAAAATGTTTAATGTATATCATAAAAAATGCTATCTTTTTTCTGGTCCTACTAATAATGTAAGATTGCACTCACACACAGGTTCACTTTTTCACATATCCTTGGTCAAGTAACAGAGATTCCATGGAGTTCAGCTGTGCTTCAAAAGATGAATGTATAACTATTTATATTAAAACTCAGATTTTCAGTTGCACATTCAACCTGCAAAGGTTAAGTTGGCTGCTTTGGTTTGAAGTTTTTCCGTAATACACGCACACGCGCGCACGCACACACACTTACACACACACGACATGCGCGCGCACGCACACACACACACACACACACTCACACACACACACACACACACACACACACACACACACACACACACACACACTCACCTGTCTGTGCCTGAAACACACCTGGCTGGTCTGCTGATCGTGGTCTTTGGGTCTTCACCTTAAGATCATCATCATCGTATGGGTCTGAAAAATGCCAAGACACACATTACATTATTGACCAGTCGTTCATGGATGTGTTTTTTTTTTATTTTTTTTATTACATGCTATTGTTCTGTCGCATACAGATGATCACCTCTGAAAGGATAAATAAAATAGACACTATAGTCATAGTTTTCAGTACATATCAGGCAGAAACACAAGTGAATGTCAAGTGGGCAATCTACTATTAGAAAGACAAGACAAACTCAATTCTGAATGGCTCACTGCGTTATGCTGGGACATGAAATGTCTGTGGTTGTGAAATATAATGTATCAATATTCATGATAAGAAAAACTGAACTAAAAAATCGAAATAGGACCTGCAAGCTCCTTAGAACTGAAAAATTCCATTTGGAGATGATTTAATGATAACAGAAAAACTGACAAGAAGAAGGCATACAATGAAATCATGTTGCATATCTAAGATTGTTTTACCTCAAATGATATAACCATATGAAGGTCTGAGCACCAAATGTTCTGGGTCATGCAGGTTTCAGCCACAAAGACTTCAGCAACTTTTTAGTCAACAGAAACAACCTGTGATTTGGCTGGGTTTCTTCTCCACTTGGGAAACAGTTGGATTTACACATAAAGACACCCAGCAAATCAACGGTACATTATCCACAGATATAAAAAGGTACACACACGCACGCACACACGTCTAAAATACTTCAACCACAGAATCAATTTCATCATTATAGTTCTGTGCTGTCGAGATTATTCCTGCAGCTAGCTCCAAACCATCCAGGTAAAAGAAATATTTAATGTGTGCAGATGTCATAGCTTCAGTGCTGTATTGTTTCAAAACTAATGTGTTGAATCCATTGTAACACACACACACACACACACACGCACACACACACACACACACACACACACACACACACACACACACACACACACACAAAGAAGACAGATGGCAAGGTTAAAGCTATAACAGCCTCAGGATTTGCAAGTTTTCACGAGCCATCGTGGGGTCAGAACAGGATAGCCTACAAACACCCACCCACTTAGCTGCAGGTTGTATAGTAATATTTTACATTACAATCATCAAACCTTTTGTATGGATATATCCTGGCTCCTATATTCTGTACAAAAATAGTGTCATTCATCCTCCTAAACAATCAATAGTCATAAGCTGAACACACAGATGAAAACTGCACAAACAAAAGTTGTGCACAAACAAAAGTTGTACAAAAACTTTTCACCCATGCAACTACTTCACTACAGCTTCTTCGTTATTGTATCACTCTAATTGACTATTAGCTAAAGCACTTCCCCTTGAAGAATTTTCCCAATCAAAGCTCATCAATGAACAAAGGGGGCTCGTCAAGCAGGGGTTATAGTAACAGCGTGATTTGTAAACTTGGACGAGGGTGGTGTCTTTTTTTTCCTGATGTTCATTCCTGCCGACAAGCAACACAAATCTAGCATAGCATGGGGAAAAAATGTTCAGCTAATATTTCAACTATATCCAAGTAAAGTGATCTTAATATATTTAAGATCTGATGACATATGGTCTCTGGAATTTGCTCACTTTTAAACTTTTCAAATAATGTAGATAGATTTTTTTTTTTTAAAGTGATGGAGGAAAGAGTCTCAATATGGGATTTAGAAATGTTTTTTTGACAAAATGAGGCACAAATAAATCCATTTGTGTGGGTGTATGTTTTGCATTTGTCTTTCTGGAACAGTGGTCAGTGAAGCAGGATAGATATCCATAAGATGAACTACATTTCTCTCTATATATCGCCTTCATACTTTGAGTCATTTTGCTTTTATTTCTCTGTATTGTAGCTCTAGTGCACAGGAGGGGATTTAGATGGACAAGCAGTGTGACATCATCAAAAGAAAAGATCAATATGGATAAACCACCACCACAGCGACTTTTGAGAACCACATCTATATTGTTAAATGTTCTGGATTGGACTTTAACGATACATCCTGTGACCATTGATAACTGTTGTTCCCTCTCTCACTCTCTCATCGCCATTATTTTTTACACATTCCGGCTGCTTATATTCTTCATTTAGAAATTACAGTATCACTTCTCCAATTATTTAAATATCCTATGGCTGATTGGAAACAGTAGATATTTAACATTTTGGAGTTGAAAGATTAGGATAGTGCATCAAACACAAATGTCAGTGTTGTTTTGACTACACTTTTTGAGCTATTTGTGGTCTTTTACCTTATCATTTACATTTATTTATTGTATTTGTTGTTTGATTGCTAAAATAAAGTCATTACAGTAAAAATGAAAAATATTAGTAACCTATTTGACAGGTATCCTATATTTATTATTACGGAGCTGTTTATGATTCATTGCAGATAAACTATATGGATTCTGTGTTTAGGCATAACATTTTTTTCATTTGCTTGTACTTGTTAGCAGTTTTTCTATATTTGAATCATTCTTCAGAGATAATAATACTTGAATAATACTTGAATTGAAGTCAAAGTCGCAAGTCTCACTTTTTCAGCTCCCAACTATGTTCAATGAGCAGTGGGATGTCTGAAACAAATACACTTCAGCATGCAGACCTGAAGCACATTGAACAACTACCCACACATTACCAATGACACCAAAGGTTCGCCTTGATGTGTCATGGACACACACATGCTTAGTACCACACAACCAGACACAAAATGAAGTAAATATGGCTGATAAATGAATGTCTTGCAGTAAAGTGCTTCTTGGCCCATACAAAGCAGCATGCTGTTGAAGAGGATTGGGGCAGAGCCAGTTAGAGCCACAGGCTCCTTTGTTAGACTGAGCTGGGATTTAAAGTTGTTGGGAAGACCATGTGTGTGTAGTGTGTGTGTGTGTGTGTGTGTGTGTGTGTGTGTGTTTACGTATGTGTGTTTGTGTCTGTGTGTGAGTGTGTTTGTGACGAGTAATGCATGTATAGCAAAATAACTTTTAAATAAATAACTCTGACAAAAGCAGCAGCATAAAATTTTACATTTCTTGGTGTTGAGTGCAGTCTGCTTTTTCAGTGCAGTGTATACAGTATGACTGAATGCACACTCTCTTGAAACACACAAACACACAGTTATTTCACAGTCGTATATCAAATCTGAGCTTATGGCTCTCTGGTGATGTTCATTTACTCCAGGGTCCATCTGGGGGAGCCTAGACTGATAGAAGCAGACTTTAATGGACTTTTTATAAGCTACTGGACAGACAGACCCACTCCATCTCTCCCGCTTCCTCTCTCCTCTCTCTCTCTCCTAGCAACAGATATGATGACACTAGAACCAGATGACTGCAGGACAGCGTCCGGCTGACAATAGGAGCCTCAAGGTCATTTGTGTGCCTTCAAAATGGATTCTGAATCTCGTTTTCCCAGCCCCAAAGGCAGTCTGGTGTTTTCTCTCACACCTACACACTCTCATATATATACAGACAGATCAACACAAGCTTGGGTATACTTTCAAGCTGCCAAAATTGACTTTGTTTCTTTTCACTTTCATTCTCAATCTTAAATTGCCCTTTTTTTGTCTCATCTTTCTTTTTTTATTAGATATTTCAAATCTTCCAACTCCCTCACTACACTGTTATTCCCCCCACACCAACCATCACTCTTCCATTTCAGCCTTTCTTTCATTCCATGTCATAACGAGTTCAGAATTTTGATGTATTCCCAGTCAGATCGACTTTTAGGAAAACCTGTGATACCACATTCAAAAAGTAATCCCTCCAGTGATGGTCAGAACTATTAGTTTAACCCTATAATATCAAATGCATCAAATTTGATAAAAGAATTTCTGAGACCAATTTCATCACCTTATGGTAAAATTTCATACTAAAAAATAGGGATGAGCGGGTACATCATTATCTGACTCTTTATCTATTCAACAATCAAAATTATCTGTATTCGTAACTGTACTCGGAATGGGCGTGGCTTAAATCGAAAGTGGGTGTGATCTGACCAGTAAAGGTT
This sequence comes from Antennarius striatus, assembly GCF_040054535.1. NCBI lineage: Eukaryota > Metazoa > Chordata > Actinopteri > Lophiiformes > Antennariidae > Antennarius > Antennarius striatus. Next base: position 8,060,701 of record NC_090789.1, on the reverse strand, counting down.
AGGGCTTAAATCGGTACATTATTTTACGTTTGAAATTGATATGGATTGATCAGAAGTTGCTATATTTATTGTTTATTTTAAAATTATTTACAGAACAGCTTCAAACTTGAGATTCAAATAAATGTTTTTGATCACAAAAGTAAGAGAACTAATTGCAGAACAAGTTTTTTAACATGCACATGCAATATCTATTGCTTCATCTGTCTGCTCCCATTCATTTTTTTTTTCCCTGTTAAAAACGTTTTGGGTGGAGTTGTTCTTCATCTGATGTGAAGGTCGTACTGTTCACAGTACACAAAGGTCAGAGTGATATCGTCCACGGGCATATTGTAAAGCCCTTTGATACATTCCCTGTGAATCTGGGCTACATAAGAATAAATAAACTTGAAACTTGACATAGTTGCCATAGAAACACAGTCATGCCGACGTAGTAGATGAAAGGTAGGGATGAGGAGAGTTGGGGCGGGGGTGGGTGGGGAGGGGGGGCTAGCAGAGAATGATGGACAACAATCTGTATCTGCACTCAGTCACCAGACTCCGTGTGGAAGAGGTGATATACTGTATATTCAGTAAAAAGTTTCTCTCAGCTGTAGTGAAAGGCAGCTGCTCGCTATTGTGTTGTTGGTGTAAACCTAATATTTTTTTTGTCTGCCTGTTTATTTCTTGTTTGTTCTGTCACTTGCACAGTTTATTGTTCATTCCTTACATTGCTAATCAAATAATTCTTGTCTGGACACTCAAAGTCGCTTACATTGGATCCATTATTCATTCACACCTCATTCATTCTTGTCGGTGGTAAACTACGTACGTAGCCACAGCTGCCCTGGGGCAGACTGACGGAGGCGTGGCTGCCAATCTGCGCCTAAAGCCCCTCCGACCACCACCGGAACAATCACACACATTTGCACACCAGCGAGTGCCCCAGTGGAGGCAAGGAGGGTAAAGTGTCTTGCGCAAGGACACAACGACAAATGACTCGGCGGGAGCGGGAATTGAACCGCCGATCTTGAATCAATGGACGACCCGCTCTACCACTGAGTCACGGTTGCCCCACATGGCTGCATTGACTGACGAAGCAACGGGTGTCGCCGATGACATATGACCCCACATGACCACTGAATACGGAAGCTGCTGCAGCACAGATTTTAAGGTTTCCCCAACACAGGGATGATGCCAGACATCAGGAATTTTTTTTTTCTTCATTTTTTCATAATGATAAAGAAAATATATATCACTTTAAAATGGGTTTACTTTCCATTTAATTGTCTTGTTTGTGATTTATATGAATAATTTCACTCATTTTTGTTTCAATGTTTTTCTTCTGAATATTGATCGACATGCATCTTCTTTAGGTATGTATTCACTGCCTTTATGCGAGTGTATGCATATTATTCATACATGTATAATCATGAATATTCATGCAAGTGTGGGATTGTTTCCCCGGTCTTGTCATTATTTGTGAAATCAGTCTGCGTAGCCTGCTAATCAGAGATCCACGTGCAATTTGTGATTGCTGTGAAAAATTGGCTATGTCTGCAACCATAAACAAACAGTACATGCATGGGCACTTATGCACAGGGCAAAGAAAGCCATTAAGGCAAAAAATAAAAAAACCTCTGACAGGTGTTTTTCATGAATCATAACAGTTGTGTCAGAAGCCTCAGATGTTTGCCAACTTTGCAGAAAGTGCAGAAGAAATAATACTCAGATTTAGACAACACATGTATGCTACATAAACACACACAAACACACACACACACACACACACACACACACACACACACACACACACCATTTAATTATGCTTTTTATGGTTAGAGAAGTAAATGAGAATTATCAGTTAGAGCTCATCTGCATTTTATGCTCATTTGCCTGGTTTTTGTGAGAAAATGTGAATGTGAAAAACGTTGAGCAATCAGAAAGAATCCATTATCTCTGACTGTAGGTCCATACAGCAAATGAGGTACATACAGTTTTCCATCTAACCAACTTTATTTATACTCATCTTATCTACAACTGCTTATCTGCCTTGTGACTCACCGGTCTGCTGAAGCCTGTTTCAGTTAATAATGGGCAAGAGGTGGCGTACACCCTGTGTGAGACACCAAAATAAACAACCACTCACGCTCACACCTGCGGACAATTTGATGTTACTAGTTCATTTAAGCTGCAGGTTTGTGAAGTTGGGAGGAAGATGGAAACCTGGAGGGAACACACATAGACATGGGGAGAGCATACAAACTCTGCGCAGAAAGGGATCAAAACCAGAATCTTTCTGTTGTAAGGCAACGGTGCTACCTACTGCACAGCAATGCTGCCGCACATACTGTATAGGTATCCCTTCATTTAAATAAAACTATGTTCCAGTCTAACATGGTTGTCTGGACAACTGGAAACACTATACCATCTTTTTTACATTTTTGAATGACTGCTCTGTTTGCACATACATTATATAGTATTTCTATTCTTTTTTTGTGACCACTGTGCTGCATAATATCTCATTTAATTAAATAATTATTTAAACAATTTAGTACATGTACATTGTACATGTAATTATTAAAGTACATTGTTTACATACATTACATATCTGTGTCAATGTTTATACATATCTGCATTTATATATGTGTGTATATATATATATATATATATACACAGTATATATGTGTGTGTGTGTATATATGTACACAGTATTTTTTGCACTATACGGTGCACCTAAAAGCATTTAATGTTCTCAAAAACCGACAGTACGCCTTATAATCCAGTGTGCCTTATGTATAAAAAAGCTTTAATGTAGGCCATTTGTTGAAGGTGTGCCTTATAGTCCAGTGCGCCCTATAGTGCAGAAAAAACTGTGTTTGTCTGTGTGTGTGTGTGTATACAGTGTACTCATTTGCATGCGTCCTTGTGTCTTTGACGCTGTTTTTTGACAGAAACGCACAATCGTAGGACAGTGAGCGTCTGACGCAAGCTTTTAATGCACTTCCATGTAACAAAACTATTCACAATTTTTCCATTTCTCCACTTAAATTTCGAACCCGGAAATCCCCATTATACTTTGATCTCACGCGAGTTTCTCTTCACGAGACCCACCTGCGTGATTGTGCCTCATTAATAGCGACCAAGAGGCAACACCTGCGATCTGCGCAAGCGGATGAAGCGGTTAGGAAAATGAATGAAAGCATGAAATACGGCAACACAACGTCTGCTCATTTTCACGCTGTGGTGAGAGTGAGGAGTTAGTTAGACCTTCCAGAGCAAGCATAAGCTGGAAGGTCATATTGGGTTTCTCTGACTGTTAAAGCGATTTGAAATGTCTGCTGATGTGATTAAGCGCTATACAAATAAAGGTTGATTGATTGATTGATTGATTGATTGATTGATTGATTGATTGATTGATTATGCCTCCAAAAAAGATCCAAAAGTTGGATAGGGACCGACTGCTTTCAATGAGTGCTTCCTTGCATAAAAAAACAATCAAAACTTAAAGAAAAAGAGACAGATATTACTGAAATGTGTGTGGAGAAGGCTATGTCTGCTTGGTGCATTGTCCACAGGAGAAAACAGTATATGAATTAAAGGCAAATAAAACTACTTATGAGTGAAAAGCAAAAGTGCCAAAAAAACAAACTATTACATTTTTCTTTATTTCATAAACAGTTTATTTTAAATGACAATCAGGCTTTAACATTTGAAGCCAATGAGTTAATGTCTAAATGATAATTTTTTTTAAGATTGACATACTGCAGTGTTTACCTGTTATGAATAAATAGTGACTGGGAGACTGCCTTTTCTTAACTGCTGCTGACAGCCGCTACTTCTCTCTGCTCTCATCCTGCGTCAAGTGAATGACAGGAAGTGAAACATGAGTTCAAATATTTTTTTCAAGAATGAAAAAAACAAAACGGTATTAACCAGTTTACAATTATTTTCTGTTCCAATTCTGTTCCGGAACATTAAAAAATATAAAGTTTTCAGTTTCATTTTTGTTCCTGCCAAAATACCAAACGTTTCCCGCTTTCATTTCGTTCCATGAACAGGTTAAAAGCTCTGGTTTAAACTGGTACCTGTTTCAGCTGACACCGGATGGGACGTGGGAGGAAGCTGGAGAACCGGGAAAGATCCGTGGCAGGCACAGGGAGAAAATGCAAACTCAGCATAGAAAGTCCCCAGGTGGAATTGAACCAAGGACCTTTTTGCTGTGTTACATAAAAATTTACATAATAAAATAAATATTTTAAAAAATATGCAGCAGCTTTATCCACCACCCCAGCCACCTCAGTCTGTGTTGAATTTGTTGTTTCACGCAATATCTAAATTTTATGTATGTATTAATTAAAGGGGGAATTAATTCTTTCTCTTCCCTCAAAGAGCATAGCCCTTTCTTTCGAGTCCAACCCTGTCTCTGCAAAATTAACTTGATAACTATTAATTTGTTTGAACATAATTGCCTGGCTAATGTTCCCTTGCAATTTTATATCACTTGTGTCGGCAGAATCATAATAATGTACTCTGTAAAATCCATCAAGGGAGTAGATGGAGTTTGTGGAGACTACAAGGATTTGACCAAAGTAATTTGTTCTTAAATCTTATGTCTTGATTATATTAGGATTAACCAATAAACTACCTTGGTAAAGGTTAAGGAATATACTGTATACTGTATGTGGAAACATTTAATATTTCACCTAGTGTTGCTTCAAAACATTTCAAAATGGTTGAAAAATTAAGTTGACACTTTGAATTCTTCAAAGTGGAATTGAATTTTTTTGTCTGTCAAGGCATATACTATGACCTTTCTATTTTTTCTTTTTCTTTTACTATAAAAAAAAAACAAATTAATCATCATTTCATTGACATGAGTGCCTCAGAATCCTGGATTGGTATCTGGAACTCTATCCAGGCATCTTAAGTGGATGAAATTTATGGTCATTTAAAAAAAAAGTTGTAAGTGTCCGCGGTGTACTGTTGTGTGCCCGAAGTTTCCCCGCCTCACGCCCTAAGACAAGCTGGGATAGGCTCCAGCTCTCAGCGACCTGAGCAAGCAGATGAAGCAAGTTGAGAAAATGAACGAATGAAAGTTGTAAGTGCCTTTGAAATGGTTAGAAACATGAGCGTCTTGTACATTATCATCTGAATTATGCCAGCTGGATAAGGTCAAGTATGTGCAGTGATGTGCAGCATCACTCACATAGGTTTGTCTTCCCCAATAAGTCATTTTTGGGCAAAGAGAATAATATTTGGTATTTACTAATGTGATTCTGTTGTTCACTGACATTTCCTCCCCTCATCTAACAAATAAAAATAACCACCTGTAAAATTGCAACTGCAACATCAAGCCTGGGTATCTGTGGTGAAAAGAAAAGCCCAAAAAAACAAAAACAAAAAAGGTTTGCAAGTAAAGATAAGCCAGACACAACAAACAGAGGAAAAGACAGATGGAGCAGTAATAGACAAAGCTGATAGACATTGCAAACAGAAAGATCAAAAGATACATTCCTGGAAAAATAATGAGGCAAACATGAGTTATTATATTTTTCTCCAATGACTCAAGAGAAATAAGCAACAATGTTACCTGATACTGTGTGCATTGTCATTGAGCCAGGGGAGGTTCCTGTATGGAATAACTTTTCCACCATCAGAAAACATCCATTTACAGGAGTCATGGAACCATGGCTGTTCCACTCAGCTCTGGCTGCTTCCAACAACTGGTCTACACATTCTGACAGCTGTAGAACTACTTCCACGCTTTAACATGTGCCATTCATTAACAACATGTTGTAACTGCAAGATTGGTTGAGCTGATTTGCAGCTACAAATGCAAACTAAAAAAAACATTGATCAGTTTTTTAAAACATAGGTAAGTTGCAATATCAGTACTGTGTCATGCTCATCCATCTTCATTTAAATATCCTGTATACAACTTCTCTATGCTTCTGAACCTTGTCTTTAACTCAAATAGTCTCACTCATTGTGTGTTGTGGGAAAGCAAAATGAAAAATAAAGGAAAAAAAGGAGAATGTTGTTGACCTGACCTGAACAAGCAGTAATCCAAATGCAGCACACATAGACTCACACAAAGTGCACCTATTTTGTTTTTTGGCCTGCGAGATCAAATTTCCCCCTTTACTGGGCTCAAGGACTACCAGTGCCTCATCACTTAATGAGGCAAAGATTCTCTGTTTCTTTTCTCACTACAAAATGTTCCAGTGAGTTTGATATAAGCAGAGAAAATGTGTTGAGTGCCTGGATAAATACTGTAAGTAAGGCAAGTCACACCAGGCCCATTGAGGGAAACTGTAGCCATGCAGGATCAATGGAGTTCCACGCTGAAGTTAATTTTGGCCGTGGAGATTAGTAGGGAGTATTGTTGATTTCTTTTTTTTTTTCTCAAAGGAGAAACACTGTGTAATAAACACACAACTCAACATTACTTTGATCTTTGACATCCTCAATATTAAGAACAGAATGCTCTGCAAAAGGATTACATCTTGATTTATCAAAGTGTGATTGTCCTAGATTTCCGCACAGTTACTCAAAATGAAACAGAAACATGTATGGGTGTACAAGTGTATGAATGCACATGTATTTTGAGTGTATGTGATCGATATAATGTGAGTGACATCAATCCATCTCTAAATAATTTATCTCTAGATAAATGTTAGCGAGGCATGATAAAATAAGATACTTAATACTGATTTATTTAAAACAATAAGCTGTTTTCTGTGTCTTTCTTCACCTTTCCTGGCAAAATTTGTATGTTTTAGTTAAAACTCTCACTTTACTGAGGACACAGACAATACTTTTTTTCATGAAATAATTCATTCCTAGCCGCAATTCTGAAAGTTGAGGCCTGTGTTTCAGTTTAATTTCTTGTTCCAGGTGTACTCTTAAGTATTTGTATGTTTCCTCCTTTTGAATTGGCTGATTTTTGATGACTACTAGAGAGATCATTTGTTTTCTCATTCTAAAATCAGTTATTAACTCCTGTGTTTTTGCCACAATGAGTTGTAAAAAGTGAGCATCAGACCAACTAACCAATGACATTATTTAATCTGTATGTACCCTGTCAACCATCTCAAACAAATGTATGATATATGATGTCAGTGCATCTCGTTATACGAGTAGGTTGCAATAGAATCCATCCAAATTTTACCCAAAATTCTTTTCTGTAGCAGTTTTTGTGTGTTCATATTGGTCATGAAAACAAGAAATTTCTGTAAGATTTTATTGTATAGAATATTTAGTCTCTGTTGCTGTATTTTTGTCCTGCGATATTTAAACAGACTGTGGTGACAATTACTGTGTCATGCATGCGGACAAGGATGAAAACTCCGGACTCCTTTGGTCAGCTATAATGAACACATTCAGCTTTTACCATTAATAATTCCAAACTGTCAAACTCCCGCTCAACACTCACCTATCACACTTAGATGCCCCTTCCCAAGTCTCGCAAGCATGCCGAACACACACAGACAACAGAACACACACACAACAGAACACGGGATATCACAATACTTTCGGCCAATAGAATGCATGTATGGTATCATGTGACTGCCTACCAAAAGTCCGTATGAGGTGAAGTCGCGAACTTTGATGTGCGAATGCGCAAGGGCGCACTGTACAGTAATAAAGAATGGAAAAGTCAGTGTTCCAGTGGGAAAGGGGTTTGCAGCACTTCCCTAATATCCCTACAGGAGTGTAGCACAGGAGCTAAAAAATTATAGTTTTTCTTTTCTTCACTATGCCTTGCAATACCATAACACATTTTTTCAGCATGTCCCCATGGGAGGTAAACCCGTAACCTCTTCAGTGTTAGAGCCAACTCGCTGAGCTGCATGTTTCTCAGTGTCTTATTTTGTCTGTTTTTCTCTCCTTCTAGAAGAGAAAATGTTGTTTTTCTGTAACAAGCAAAGCTTTTGTTTTTCTTGTATTTCAGTTAGTCTGTGTTCATTTTAGATTTCCTTTTATAGCTTCAATTGAACATGTGAAAATATCAAGGATTCTAAAATGAATGAAAAGGATTGAAAGATTCTGGCAAAAGAATCCATGGCCGTCATTGCAGTGTAACTGTGTTTATATGGTAATTTGAAATTGTTGTAAATTTTAACTTCTAAATCACTTTGTCAACCTCCTATTAATACATTTATCAACACTAGAATAGGTTCACCTTACAACTTCCCCTCATAAACCACCAGCCACCATAGTCCTGGTCCTTAAAGGCATACATTTGTATCATGGTTTTCTCATTTTCTTGACAAACTCCTGCATATGTTATGTGCAATAGAACTTTTATGTGATTTCCTCTTGCTTTTCGTGATTTTCTTGCCTCACATCATTAATTGCTGCTTCCATATCTGCATTGAGATAATCCAATGTCAAGAACGAGAAACAGTTAATTTTTCAAAAAACTGTTGTGAGTTTGTAGATCATACTATAGTTTTGAAACAAATAAAGGCACATACTTATATAACTTAGATTTTTGGGTAGATTAGAGTTGATAGTGCATGGAATATGGATTGCAGTGAATTGCAAAACTGCATAATTTATTTGACAAAGGTTTGCGACAAGTCAAATTTCATTGCAAGTCAACTAATGCCCTTTTCAAGTGTGAAGAGAATAATTTTGAAAGATTCAATGACATTATTTTTTTCTTTTTCTACAGGATAAAAAAGAAGAATACTGAGGGATAAAACCAAACAAGAAGGAGAAAACAAACAGAAGGCATCTCTGATATGACACTCTGTTTTAACATTCCTTTACCATTTATACTGTAGATTTTTAGTGTAAAAACAAGTGGCTTGAAAATGAGGTTAACATTTCTTGAGCAGATAAAGATTCATTCAAAAGATGTCTTCTAGACAGCTGGCAGTGAGAGACGCAATCCCTTTAACTTTCCATCAACATATTGCATCATTATCAAAATCCACACTTGCAGTGGGAAAAAAGATAGATCACCTGCACTGCCACATTATGCTGTGTAAGCATATCATTATCCTATCTCAACGTTTTGCTTGTAATGAATGGATGAGTGTGCAAACACTCATTTTTAGCAGACTGAGAATGAGCATTTATGTTTTTTATGTTCCTCATCTTAGCTCAGGTCCAATACACTGATTTCTATGACACAATGGAATACTTGAACTGCAACATGAACTGTGACATTCTGAGTTATCACCCATTTAATTTGACAGCCATGTATTTTTTAAAAATCTTTCTTATGTGGGTTTTGCACAGATATCTATTTCTGTGACAACCAGCATCTAATATCTAACAGTCCCAATTACCTTTTTGCTGCAGTTGTTTACTGGCTATGTCACCAGTTCACTACTCTGCTTCTCTCTATATCCACTCTCACTCTCAGTATCTATAAGTCTTTCCTCCACATTTTCCTGCGTCAGCTGAATGTCACACTGATTAATCACTTGATTACTTCTTGCCCATAGTCATATTGATTAACTTTGCTACATGATGACTTTCTGGTTGACTCCCCAGAAAGTAAGGACTCTCTTTTGCAAACTTCTGATGGTAGCAAATCATAATGAGCAAAAGTTGTCAAGGGTGTATCACAAAAGGTTGTCATGTCTAGAGCATTTTGGAGATGACACAACACTAAGCAACAAAGATCACTGAGCACCACAGCATCACAGAAAACGAAAGGAGGACTTTTGAAGAGGCAGTTACAAAATCCCATTGAAACGAAGCAAGGAAGTCAGAGAGACATAAAACATCTTCAAGCCATGCACATATTGAAAGTGACTAGAATGTTCTGAGTTGCACTCTAGATCCTGAGCTAGTATTACTATTGATACAAGAAAAAATGTGTTTTGGTCATCAAACTAAACATTTCCTCAACTTTAATTTATGACTTTAGAAAACCTCTTGGGTTGGCTACATCCCCAGGAACATCTATGCCTTATGTAAATGTCTCAATCAACATCTTCTCTTGAATGCAGCACTCAGTGTTCAACACACTGCTAAGAAAAGACAAGTCAACATGGGACATATAACACCAGGTCTATTCCCACCTTCACAGGTGGTTCTGCTGGAGCAGGAGGAATAAAATCAGAGGTGAATAGAAAGGAACAATGAATCTATGGACAAGACCAATCAGGCTTAGATTTTAGGTACCCAGAGAACTGCCTAAATGAGTATGGACGTTTGTAATATCTTGACCTTTATGATGACCAGCAGCTTTGAAAGAGCACATGATGGAAAACATTAGGGGAGAAGAATGAGACTGGAAGGAAAGAAAAGGAAAGCAACTGGAAAGTGGAGAGTGTCCTTAATTAAGTACACCAAAAGCAGTGTTTAAATGCTGGATGTGGGGAGTTAAAAAAACAACAACTCTGAATAGCTGCACTGAAATGTAATAATGAATGTAATGTCATGACACTTCCATAAAGTCAAATACACAAACACACTCTGATATTATAGTGTATAATATGCATATATGATTAAGCAAGTGTGTAACTGAGAGTTTCATGTTTACTTTTATCAGTGAACACATGATATTTTGGGATTGACTTTTTAAAGACTTCTGGGGCGTTAGTGTCAACCCCTGGGTAATCTAAACATTACTGCCATGAGGTTGATAACAAACAGAACCAATGTCCAAGCAAGCTATCAGAAACTAATGTCCGCCTCTGCTTCACTTCACCAAATTCAAAAGCTGTGCGCATGCAAGTGCTTCTTTTCCTCTATCCACTGTGCACATACACCATTGTGTGCCTGCTTCTGTGTGTGCAATCCACCCAGGGAAAGGGTAATGAGGACCGCTGGGGCTCGTTTAAACAACCAAGGTTCACTAGCGGAGAAGTGAGTTGCTCTGCTTTCCTTTCTGGAATGGGGCAAAAACAGTGCAGCTTTGCTGCTTCCCAGTCTCATAATCTGTAGCCAGTGTTGCATAGGCACTCAGCCTCATGCATGAGACCACTATAGCAGGACCCGCGGAAAGGAGATGCATTTTATGAGAGATAGCTGTCCTACATCAAGACTCTTGTGACATCAGGATATAGGTTTACTTATCTGCAAATGATGTGGATGAAATTTAGAAAGCATGTAGCATGTAGTATTACTTTGTGATTGGCACTGTGTTGAGTGGATTATCCTGTGTAAATATGCATTTTTTTTAAATATAAATGGAGCTTTTGCACACACACACACACACACACACACACACACATACACACACGCACACACACACACACACACACAATAGCCTCATCACCTTACATTGATTTCCCACTGGTCAGGCAACTGCTTAGCCATCTTTGTGTTGACAGGTTAACCCATGAGGCCTGTTAGATGCTCACACACAGAGGGAGCTATTCTGCAGCCTTTAGGGAACTCCTTGAAGGATCTATTGACCACAGAGAGAAAGTGGCTATTAATGTGAAAAAGGCTTAAAACCATGTCACTGTGTGTGTGTGTGTGTGTGTGTGTGTGTGTGTGTGTGTGTGTGTGTGTGTGTGTGTGTGTGTGTGTGTGTGTGTGTGTGTGTGTGTTTGTGTGTGTGTGTGTGTGTGTGTGTGTGTGTGTGTCTGTGTGTGTGTGTGTGTGTGTGTGTGTATGTGTGTGTGTGTGTGCTTAAATGACATACGAGTACATGTTAGTATAGTGTTTGTAATATGTACCTGTCCTTAAATATTTTTAATGTGTGCTTCTCTGTGTTTGTATGTATACATGACTATAAATTAAATTTAGATATTAATCCATTTGAAAAATGACCTCCTTCCCAATTTTAATGTAGATAGAAAGATAGATGATAGAAGACAGACTGACAGACAGATAGAACATTCATATTCCATATAAGCTTTAAAAGATATGTAACATTTAACTTCCTGCGCTGGCCATGATGAGGAAGCTGTCCTAATCAGGCTTCAGGCTTCAGGACGATTCAAATTTATCCTAAAGCGAACAGATATAAAATGCAACATCAACACCCCATAGATTAAATGTTAATGTAATATCAAAATAACTCAGCAAATATTAGAGGACGGTTTGCTCTGATGTAGGACTCTATGCGGCATTTTTTGGCTTTGCTGTTGGCACGTCATCTGCAGCGTTTCGTCTTTCTTTTGTCTACATATCTGTAAACTTCTGAGCAAGGAACAAATGCACAATGTATATATTTGTGTGCGGATGTTCACAAACATTGAGACTGCTGCCAATCGGTTCAGGTTAAAAGTTTTTGCCAGCGATGTAGACTATAGGCCTTGTGTAGGAAAACTCACAACTTGCTTCTTATTTTTGTTATTTCATATTTTTTGAATTATTGATGGGAGATGATCCCACAAAATGCACTTGTTTGGGGGGATGTGTGTGTGTGTGTTTGTGTGTGTTTGTGTGTGTGTGTGTGTGTGTGTGTGTGTGTGTGTGTGTGTGTGTGTGCGCACGCACATTTTTTTTGCTATGATGAAACAGCATGAGCAACTCCACTGCTGTCCCCTACATATGTTATATTAATTCATTGCATTGTACAAGGTCTGCAGTTTGGCCCTCATGACACATTTTAAAAGGCAAGCAAAGCCTGTCTAACGTTCAATTCCAGTAAATTACTGTCACACTTTTACTTGTGCCAGTTCAACACCCCAGAGGCAAACCTACAGGTCTGGCAGAGCAACAAGATAATGAGAGGATGGGGGGTGGGGGGAGGGGCAGAGAGGTAGAAAGCGGGAAAGAAAGCGAGAGATGTGACTCTATCTATGTGTGTTCTTTTGCCTTCATCTATCAATTAAAGTCTTAAGATGCCAGACCTTTCATCTTGGCAACAAAGAAACAGCTTATTTGTTGAGCTTTAAAAATTCCATGCTGGGGGAACAGAGGGGTGCTGTGAGGTCAGAGATGGCAAGGGAAAGAAAAGATCTTATGTTGCTGTGTTTCTGTGCCAAGAACATCAACGTGGAGGATTTTCGTCTCAGGAGCCTTGTTATTGTCAACTCAGTGTTAGAGACCACTGTTCTCTGAAGTGTCACACCAACAGAAAGACAAACACACAAAAACTTGTGAATGGATTCAATCAGCTCAAGTAAGTATCAATAGATTTTCTAGCATTGAACACAAGCGAAAAAAGCTTTTTGACATATTTAACAGAGATTCTAGAGGTCTTCAGCCCTTTCTCTCTGTGTGTGTGCGTGTGTGTGTGTGTGTGTGTGTGTGTGTGTGTGTGTGTGTGTGTGTGTGTGTGTGTGTGTGTGTGTGTGTGTGTGTGTGTGTGTGTACATGTATGTCCTTGTTGCCTTTGGCTTGTTCTTTGTGAATGATGGCTTTGCTAAAGTGCTGTGAAGAGAAACATTGCTTTGCTAGGCCTTTGATTCATTGCTGGGGTGAGTGAAATTTGCATAGCAGGCAGATTTAGGGCAGATCTGGGCTCTCGTTAGCCGGGTGGCTAGATACTTTATCATTATCATTAGGCTTTTGCTTCGGTTCCACTCTGCCCCATGCTCATAATCTTCAAGCAGGCTTTGCAATAAAAAAAAAGAAGTAAAATCTTTTAAAAATTAGGAACATTTGCCTTGTGGAAATGTGATGTGGTAATGATACCAGCAGCTACCTCTGGATGACAACATTTTAGGTTGATCACCTCCTCTTGTAATTGTAATTCCTTCTACAGGTATAAAACATTTCCCCCAGCTCTATCGCCCACTTTTTTTTCTGTCACCTAGTCAGACAGGCTTGCTGCAGATGCTTTCGGGGACAGTGCTTGTTATACAGGACATGCTGACGAGTGTCGATCGATACCAACTCTCTCTCTCTCTGTATGTGTGTGTGTGTGTGTGTGTGTGTGTGTGTGTGTGTGTGTGTGTGTGTGTGTGTGTGTGTGTGTGTGTGTGTGTGTACAGCACATGACAATGCTGCTGTCATTCATTTAAGTTTGCCCTTGAGGGTGTCGGCTGTTTTTGCACACGTATTTGCACAGTATGTTTATACATATGCTACTATTGAAGAACTTTAACAACTTTAACATTTCAAAATGCCTATCCAGTTGCTCTTGACCACATTTAAATGAGTTGCATAAAATAAATATATTTTAGCAGTATGCAGAATAAAAGGAAAACAACAATACAGAATTGTTTCTCATTTCTTTGAGTCTCTAATTTCTAATGGTCGAGTGCTATAAAGTGTCGGTCCACTAAAGACAGGCAGTGCATCAGTAAATCTAAAGCACATTCATTCCTTCCAAGACCAAGGACAGACACGTCACTTTATGTCCCTCAAAGAGTGAAACACCAAGGTGACTTCTATTCCTATCCAGTTTATTGCAGTTATTTATGTATTGGTGGATTTATACTGTATGTGTGGTGTAAATCAATAATCAAATAGTAATCAGGTCAGCTAAAATGAAAGGAAAGGTGTACAAAACTGGTGAGACCAGCGATGTTGTTTGGTCTAGAGACAGTGTCACTGAGGAAAAGACAGGAGACAGAGCTGGAGGTAGCAGAGATGAAGATGCTGAGGTTCTCTCTGGGAGTGACCGGGAAGGATAGGATCAGGAATGAGTACATCAGAGGGACAGCACATGTTAGAGATTTTGGAGATAAAGTCAGAGAGGCCAGACTGAGATGGTTTGGACATGTCCAGAGGAGAGATAGTGAACATATTGGTAGACGGATGTTGAGTTTTGAACTGCCAGGCAGGAGGCCTAGAGGAAGACCAAAGAGGAGGTTTATGGATGTAGTGAAAGAGGACATGAAGGTAGTTGGTGTGAGAGAAGGGGATGCAGAAGACAGGGTTATACGGAGGCAACTGATTCGCTGTGACGACCCCTGAAGGGAAAAGCTGAAAGGAAAAGAAGAAGAATCAGGTCAATATCAATAATAACCTCTGATCAATCATGACTGAACTCAAGTTTAAAACACAGGTGTTCACTTCAAGTTTTTAAAACAAACGCAAGGTCAATTTTTGCACTGGAATTACAGGGGGACATCTGGGTTGAATCAAAATCCCTTAGTAAACTGATTAACTCTTTAATTAACATGTTTTGCTTTTCAGATTAATTAGGTACATTATAGCATTAACATTAACAGCGCTAATTCAATAGCAAACCTATCACTATTCATAGTAAGTGTCTAGACCAGTGGTTCTTAACCTTGTTGAAGGTACCGAACCCTGCCGGTTTCATATGCTCACTCACCGAACCCTTTAGTATAAAAAAATATTGTTTTGTTTTTTTTAATTTAAGATATAAGCACAGTATATGTTTTACAGGTTTATTTAATGAATTGTGCATTAATGTCACCTTTTTCAAAAAACAAAACCAAGACAGTGCATGAACTCACAAGAAATGAACTACCTGCAAATCAGTGTGACTTCTGCCGTTGTTATTGAGAGACCAGTTCAGATATGTGTGGCTTCACCTTGGCATGTGCTACTCTTATGTCATTTTCACAGCAAAGTGTGTTTCTGTTGTTTTCTATTCAGGTTAAGGAAGTGTTCCTTTATTTTGCCAGTGCGAGACTAGAGTTGCTCAACTTGACATAGCAAATTATGCTAACGCTGAATCCCATCATGTTCCGTTATACAGTACATGTAAATTCATGTTAATAATAATAATAATGGAATAGATTTATATTGCGCTTTTATGGACACTCAAAGACGCTTTGCATTGGATCCATTATTCATTCACTCCTCATTCATACTTGGTGATGTAAGCTACCTACGTAGCTACAGCTGCCCTGGGGCACACTGACGGAGGTGTGGCTGCCAATATGCGCCTACGGCCCCTCCGACCACTAGTGGAACAATCTCAAACATTCACACACCAGCGAGTGTCCCACTGGAGGCAAGGAGAGGAAAGTGTCTTGCCCAAGGACACAACGACAAATGACTCGGCCGATCTTGAATCATTGGACGACCCGCTCTACCACTGAGCCACGACCGCCCGTTATACATATTCGTCCAACCACTTTCTTTTTTGCTCAACATAGTTACTATGAATTAAAATATTAAGAAAGCAATCAGATGATGTACCATCATGACAGGCATAAATCGACTACTGACTGCACAAAATCCCATGTAGCACAGGTAGGCTAATCGATGTAGCATTATCACCTGCAGCCAGTGATGGCTAAGGGGGGCGTGTCATCACAAATTGACATGATATGTCAAACGTACACGGTGAATCGTGTATGTTCGGCAAAAACACCCGACACATCGTTTCGAGTGTTTTGTCTTGACCTCTGTCTCCGCCGAACCCCTTAGACCGACTCACCAAACCCCTGGGGTTCCATCGAACCCAGGTTAAGAACCACTGGTCTAGACATTGTACATCGTGTAGATCAAACTGAATGTAACCTCCAAAGCACTTTTTTCTGTGTTTATTTGCACAAAGACATTTTGCCCGACGTTTCTTTTCTCCAATACATAGTACGTACTACTAGACATGCAAATAGCTGTACACCCCCAACCTCCTCCCAAACAAAAACAACAATATGATTCCAGTAGTTGATTTACAATAGTTAAAATGGTCTACTGAAATCACTATTAAAGGCTGTTACGACAAATAACAACTCATTAAATTAAAGAACAGAGTCAGAGAATCATCAGAGTTGCCAGAACTTCTGGAACACTACAAATGAATAAATGTATTACACACATATACACACACAAATCCCACATATGCACAGACACACACACACACACCACTTCCTATGTGTTTCTCCAGAATCATGGGACAAAACTTTGTTGTTTTGTAATGATTTCTAAATAGGGTTTTGTTGCCCAGGGATATATTTAATTGCCACACTCCCGCTGGTGATGCTAATGTGCACTGACAGAGAGAAAGCAATAGATAGAAAGAGATAGGAGCTAGTCACACCTAATTCGACATGGCTTTGTCTGAGAAGGGATTATCGCTTAGTGGTCAGGAGTACAAATCTCTTCTGTCAAGTTTTGCAGTGGTTGTGACCGCTGAGATGCTGCTTTCATGTCTTCTCCCTCACCCACACCACATTCTCACACATAATCACGCCATTTTTCATGTTAAGATGCTGTGTGTATTTCTGTCTGTAAGTTCATTAACACTAATTTATGTCAAATTAATGTCCCTGGTGCAATCTCCTTTTTGTTGTTTAACGCTATTGGGTAGTGTGTGAGTGTGTGTGTGTGTGTGTGTGTGTGTGTGTGTGTGTGTGTGTGTGTGTGTGTGTGTGTGTGTGTGTGTGTGTGTGTGTGTGTGAGTGTGCGTGCGTGCGTGCGTGCGTGTGCCCACGTGTGCATGTTTGTATGATAATTTTGTATTTCATTGGATGTCATCACTACCTTGAGAGATCCAGCCTCAGGAGACCAAGAAGAGTTCTCTTACTTACTGTCACTTGTGTACAATGGATGATGCATTGTTCTCAAACACACACAGCATAATATTGTCCACAGTGCCTATGTTACACCCTTCAATGAAGGGGTAAAATAAATCACAAATGTGACAAGAGATATTTTCAGTCAGTAATCACTTTACTGCCATCTGTACCGCAAAACAATTTATTCATCAAGACTTGATTAATCGATTTCAGACAATCGGATCAAGACAGTACTGTTGAACAATCGATAGTATTGATATGTCCTGACTTTTAACAATAACAAACAAAATAAACAATGAATTAACTAGTCATCTTAGCGTTTTAACTTTTTAACCATTATTTAAACATTTTGTGAGTTTTTAATGTTATTAAACCATTTTAAAACACATTCTCATTATTTCTCTGAACTAATTCTTCTTCTTATCATCACGATGAATATTTAGTTAACACTCCTGCTATGTTCTGGGTCAAATTGACGTTTTAAAATTTGAAGATCTAGGAAAAATATTTAAAATATTTTTTTTCAGTATGGAACTTCTCCTGCTTGGCTTAATATTTGTAATCAAAATATATTACGAAAAGGTTTATCTCAATTATTTGTAACTACCCCCTGCATGATTATAAAACAACATTACTGTTCTCTCTCTCTCTCTCTCTCTCTCTCTCTCTCTCTCTCTCTCTCTCTCTCTCTCTCTCTCTCTCTCTCTCTCTCTCTCTCTCTCTCTCTCTCTCTCTCTCTCTCTCTCTCACTCACTCACTCACTCACTCACTCACTCACTCACTCACACACACACACACACACACACACACACACACACACACACACACACACACACACACACA
Source organism: Antennarius striatus (assembly GCF_040054535.1). Taxonomy (NCBI): domain Eukaryota; kingdom Metazoa; phylum Chordata; class Actinopteri; order Lophiiformes; family Antennariidae; genus Antennarius; species Antennarius striatus. The sequence continues at coordinate 8,042,567 of NC_090789.1, read as the reverse complement.
CACACACACACACACACACACACACACACATATAGGTGCAAGTGTTATGACTTGATGAGAACCATTTTTGAGAGGGAACGATTTATGTTCTTGCGAGAAACTCCACCCACATCCAGTGGACACTGAGCAGTGGAAGAGCAAAACATATAAAAGATTCTCTGCATGAGTCCTACCAACATTATGCACTGTCGGGCAGATCTTTACAAAATGAGGAGCAGTCCAGGAGGCTGTGGAACTTTGATTATGACTGTGAAATATAGGAGGATGTGCCTGATGATGAAAACTATCTTGAGCTAAATTCTGATTGTAATGATTATGATTTTGAACCAGATGAGGGAATTGATGTTCCTCTTCCTAACCAGACAATTTTGTCAAAAAATGGTGAAATACAGTGATATTCATCCCCAAATATGCGTCAGGCAAAACTGTCTGCAGGAAACACAATCAAGAGTGCCAGGACCCACTAGGATGGCAGTGACATGTCTGACAGGCATTAAGTCAGCTTTTGAGCTGGTCATCGTTAATTCAATATGGAAAATTATGCTATAAAGTACTAATCTAGAGGGGAGGCATGTTTTGAGGACGAATGGAAGGAGCTGGACAAAACACATTTAGATGCACATTTGCAGCTCCTCATCCTGACTGGGGTTTATAAGTCAAAGGATGAATCGACAGCCTGTTGGATGCAGAAACAGGTGTGTTAGTGTGTGTGTGTGTGTGTGTGTGTGTGTGTGTGTGTGTGTGTGTGTGTGTGTGTGTGTGTGTGTGTGTGTGTGTGTGTGTGTGTGTGTGTGTGTGTGTGTGTGTGTGTGTGTGTGTGTGTGTGTGTGTGTGTGTGTGTGTGTGTGTAAGGGTATGAGAGTGCATTGTGCTTGTTTTGGGATCAGCAAAAAGACACCAGTCAAGGAGTCATGGTCGTCTGGTTTCTCAGTTACTTCTGGGGGGAAAAGGGAAGAGGAAGAGGTGCCAGGTCTGCAGGCCATCTGATGATGTGAAGACAAGCATGACCTGTGTAAAATGTGCCAAATTCATTTACACAAAGCACAGACATGTCACTCATGTGCTGTGTAGATAAACAGACAGACAGACAAACACACATACACATGCAAACACACCTTGCAAACATGCAAACACATATCTGGTTCACAAACATATAAGTAAAACCAAATCTGTTATGTTTCAATGTTAAATGTTCAATGTAAAACTTGTGTTTTATAGGTTGGTCTTTCAAAAGTAAAAATATAGTGAAACAATAAGAAAAGTTGTATTTTTTTAAGAAAAACGAGAGAAGTATCCTAATTTAACCATTGAACCTGAGAGAGGTAAGGAAAAACATGGAACTAAATATTGATAGAGTAGTTAGTATTGGAGTTAATAATGACATAACACCTTTTGGATAAATCAACATGCATTGGGTCAAATTGACCCAAAATATCAAAGTTGTTTGCTACAGATCAACATAGAAGTAGGGTTAAGAGAAATAATTAAAATGTGTTTTGCAATGGGCAAAAACATTAAACACTCACGGATATGTTTAAATAAGGGTTAAAAAGTTAAAACGCTCCAAAGTCTACTTAATTTATTGTTTATTTTATTTGTTATTGTTAAAAGTCAGGACATATCAATGTTATCATTGTTTGACAGTGCTATCTTGACCCGATCGTCTGAGATCGATTACTCAGGTCTTCATATGTCCACAGAGGAGATTTGTGATACTTTTTCCAATGCAGTAATGTGATTACTGACTGAAAATATCTCTCGTCACATTTGTGATTATTTTGCCCCCTCATTGAAGGGTGTTACACCTATGTATCCACACAGAGGCAAAAATGGTCTCCCTATACACATGTTGGAGTTGATGTTATGTAGTGTCTGTTTTTAGAATAAATGTGTGAGGGCCACAACGACCACAAACAAACAAGACAGAAACAATGTTTTGCTGTTACATTGTTACCTCTGAGTTAATGTCTGGATCGTTGCCAAGGGAGAGCCCTGATAATTTATGTTGTTCACTACTATCATTGAACTCTACAATGAGATTGATAGGGCACAAAATGCAATAGGAATATTTCTTTTTGGGAACAAAAAAGGCTTTTGTGACAATGCCATGTCTGCTTTTCAGATGAATGACAATATATTTATCTTTCAGGTTTATGCCACATGACAGTTCATGTTATGTGGCATAAAGTTCATGTCAACTCCACTTGAAGATGTTCTTGTCATCCTCTGTTTTCTCCCATCAGCCTTGTTTGTTTTTTTTTAACCATGTTGTCTCTATGCCTGTTTAAGACAAAACAATTTAACATATAAAAGTGTTCAGTCTATATTTGTAATTACTTAAATTTGAAGGATAGGATTGTTTTTATCCCCTTGTTCATGGTTTTCTAGCTTTTCGCAGGATTTTATGAGATTTTCCGGCAAGAGTCTCACATGAGTGCAATATCAGAAGGTGTTGATGGGTATGAGACCAATGGCTAATGGGTTCAGCATTATTATTCTGGTAATGTGTACCAATTTATATCAAGCCAAAAGGAAATGTATACAAATAAACATAGGAGACTTGTCTTCACACCCATCCCTGTGCAAAACAACCCAACACAACTTCAAAATCTTTTCTTAAGATTTACATTTTTCATTCAAAGAGCAGGAATTTCAGTAGATTTGCACCTATTTCTATCCCTGTGTGCATATTTGTAGATGTGTGTGTTTGAGAAGCCTTTGTTCCTGTATTAGCAATGTCTATCATAAATGGACTTGTGAAACAGATTCCACTTGCTTCGAGTGGAAATGAGTTCCCCTGGAGGATATGTTTTGGTGTGTAGCGTGTCCCTGGCCACACTTATCGTGGAGGACATCTCCCAAGTAAAAAGGAGGTATGGTGGACAACCATAGAGTAAGGATGACTTTACCATGCATCAACCTGGAATTTAAATGTGGACTTTGCTCGGGATAACATGAACAACATACTCATCCATGTAACTATAAAACGCAGACCAGCAATGGCAGCATGGAGATGAGGTCTGTCTTCATACTGTGATTAAAAAAAAAAAAAAGCATTTACATAACTGCAGGCAATCATTCACACCCCTCGCTGCTTCACATCAATAACCCCCTTCTGTCTCAATATGTCTCTCCTGGTGACAATATCATCAGCTCACTTGTACAGCTCTACCTGTAGTTCCTTCAGACTAGCTTTAGGTTACCACTGCTATGGTGCATTTAGTATCATTCTACCTCATAGATGACAGGTCTTGAGCACATTAAATCACTGCACTGTTCCTAGAGGTTATTATTCTGCCGCCGCAAATCTTGATGGCCGGCAGCGCTAGATCATCATCTCACATGCCTTTGTGCGCACATAAGGTCAGGGGATGCACACTTCCTCTACGATGTGATGCATGCACACAAGCAGAAGAGTAACCACAGTGGGATCATGTGAGCAGTTGTCCACCACATGGGTAGCAACGGTTCACTTCCACGGTTGCAGCATAAATGGACCACATACACAAAACACAATCATCTACAGAAAACCTATTAAGCTTTACAAGTGGGTTATCTAGAGCAAACATTACATCACTGTTTTTGTAGGTACACTTTGTTTCCAGAGTTCATTCCACTCAAGGGAATGGGTGTGAATGCTTGCCTTTTTGACCAGATCAATATAAGCAATACAATCGCAATGCAACAATTTTTTTTTTATATATGTAGAGCCAAAAGCCACACACATCAAGAGTCTTTTATTTCAACCTGAATCAGTCCATCTTTTCAAAAGATTGTTAGAAACAGATTGATACATTAAGTTGTAAGGCTGATAGCTTTATGAGTGACCAACAATCAAAATATTTTTAGATTTTTGTCAACTTAAATGCCTTCCACTACCTTTGAGACCAAAAGTACAGCTGCAAATATAAAGTAAACTCTAAGCCTTTCAAGGACACATGAGGAAAATTCCTTTCCAACCACTAACATATCCAAAATGTGTGGAAAAAAGAATGACCATTTTAACAAAAAGTCAAATCATTGCTGATGGAGCGCTTCTTTGATTTCCTTTGACAACGTCATGGTGGTTTACTTAATAACCACTATGACGTGATGATTATTACCTTATTAACCCTTGTATGGTTTTCAGGTCTGTGGGACCCATTTTCATTTTTTATCAAACAAAAAAATTATACGATTAATTATTTTCTCAAGCTCAAACTCATTGGCCTTGGCTCATTTTCTGTGAAGAACATACTGTATATCAGAACACATTTTCAATGACCACAAACTGTACACCCCCCCACACACACGCACACATTTATATTACAGAGAGGATGTTCGGGTACAATGGACCCAGGGCTAATAAAAGTGTGAAAATTGTAGGTCCCTCCTACCTTCACTCTGTCCTCCTCGCTGGGCCTGCTGTTAGTAAATGTGTCTGTGTGTGTGTGTGGATGTGAGTTTTTTGTTTCTGCCCCTGGTGTTACCGCACAAGGTTGCAACATTGTTGCAAAATTCAAGCACCGACACCACCTGTCCTCACATTCACGCATGTTTTACCATCTGTCTTGCGGGAACCATCTTATACTCTATCCCAGCTTGTCTGTGTAGGTTCTCAGTCATCCAGGTCATGGTTATCCAAAAGCTGTTGAGTCGATCCACTGGATGTTAAGAAAGTTCTTGAAGACATTTTGTCTCTCATCCAAGAGACTTCTTCAGTTGTTGGAACTGAGGAAGTTCCCAACAACTGAATGAGTCGATCCAATGGACGTTAAGAAAGTTCTTGAAGATGTTTCGTCTCTTGGATGAGACTTCGACTCAACAGCTTTTGGATATCTATCCCAGCTTGAAATTGGAGGTAGGACACAATAAATACAGCTTTGCCGGTGTGGTTCCTTATCACAACTGATCAAGATGGCCAAAAGATTCTCTGCTCAGAGGGCCTTGCCATTGATTTTGGAATGAGAGTTGTCCTGGACATGACTCAAGGACACAGTTGACACAGCATCACATGCAACATTTTTTTTTATACCTCGTACAAGTTGGGACAGGAGCTCCTATAGAGGAAAATGACCATGGTGGGAATGATATGCAAAAACAATCCTGAACTCCCACCCCAACTGCTGATCACAAAGAACAGGCCTGTCAAGTCTTCCAAGTTTGTGTACATGGCTGACACTTCCCTGGTATCCTATGTGCCAAAGGAAGGCAAGAATGTGGTACTCATAAGTACACTGCACAGGGATGGGAGAATCTGTGACCAGGAGCATCAGAAACCAGAGATCATTATGGATTACAATGCCACAAAAGGAGAGGTAGACAACATGGACAAGCTGGTGACTGCCTACAGCTGTAAACGGAGGACCCTCCACTGGCCACTGGTGACATTCTTTGACATCTCAGTGTACAACGCCTTTATCATCTAGATGGCACTGAACCCACAGTGGAACAGAGGAACGCTCAGAGGAGACGCCCCTTTCTCAAGGAACTGGGAAAGGCACTGGTGAGACCTCAAATCCGGAGAAGACAACATGTTCCAAGAACCCCAGCCTCTGCAGCCATCATGAGTAGGATTCAGAAGAATGCTGGTACCCCATCCATCCAACCTACAGAACCACCATCTGCAAATCCTGAAGTAAGGGTGAGATGATGTTGCAGTATATGTCTGACAATTATCCCTTGTGAGAAAGAGAGAGAGAGGTGTTAGTAAAATTCCTGATCTTCTCATTATCTTAGGTTGCGGCCAGCAGCAACAAAAAGAAGTGCTGCAAAGTGTGTGGACCCAAGAAGTACAATATACATGCATCAAGTGCAAGAAGTACATATGCAACATACACACAGTAAAACTCTGCCCCTCATGTGCTGTATAAGCTGGTAGGTAAAGGCAATGTTTTCAATGGGGCTGATGTGTTGTCAAGACTGACATGATTACTTTCTGTGTTCAGCTTGTGCTGTGTAAACTGACCTGAATAAGTTAAATTTCTAATGAAGTCAAATAACTGAAGATCAATTGTTATGAAAAACCTTGCTTCATTTGTAAATTTGTTGATTTTTTTCCACTCATATCTTGATTATATATATATATATATATATATATATATATATATATATATATATATATATATATATTTATTTATTTATTTTTTTTAATTACATTTCATTAAAAAACAAACAAAAAATGTGTAGCACTTTAATTCATAAGTGTGATCCAACAAAGGTAAAGGTAAAATATTAACCATATATTCTTTTTATATATTATATGACATAAGCATCTGTTGATTATTTTAACATTAAATTGTTAAATTGTGTTAGAGTAAAAATCCAAAAATGCAGCGGGTCAACCAGACCCATGGCTGATAACAAAAATATGAATATCTCACAAGGGTTAAGTACTATCCTGAGACACACAGCACAACAACACAACAAAACCCTTGGAAGAATTTTCTTGGAGGAGTAAGCATGGATATGCAATATCAAAGTTAGACAACAATTATCAGCTTCAGAATTCTTTTTTTGAGGATGGAGAATGATTTTTTAAAGCAGTACTCTGCTTCAGGGATACACACGCAACAATTTTATAAGAAACTCTGACCTTTATAAATGAACCAAGTTACACAACTACTTCAGACTCCTACTCATGGAGACAGCTTTGCTATAGGGCTGAGTGATTGGAAAGGAGGTGGGTGTCAAAGCTTTATTTTCACAAACTGTCAAATTCACCATATACCTGTACTTAATAACAGGATGTGTCTTTAAATGCCACCGTGCTCATTTGATGCATTGAATTGTAATTTGGTGGAATTGAAAACGTTTGTTTTTGGTGGTGTAAATATGCCAAAAATCTCAAAAGTTGACTATATAATCAGCTTCTAGTTGCCTCTGGTTTGAATTTTATGATTCCGAAAAAGATGGGTGCTGGGATTTCTCTGTGAGACTCGGCTAAAATATAAAAGAATAATTTCAGGGACTTCAAACATCTCTTAGTATCACAAAAGGCAAAAAAAGCAAATGCATCACTCCATCTAACTACATGTCATAAAACAACCACACATATCAACAAAACTGTAGGGATTTGAAGAGCAGTAATTGTGGTTTTCTTTCCAAAACCACAATTACTGCTCTTCACACAGAATGTCTCTTAAAGAGATATACAGTATATGGCAATTGTTTGAAATCCTTAATGTGTGTGTTATAAAGTAATACACACATTAACACACAAATGTGGGCCTGCGGGGATATATTGCATGTCTGTGGGCACAGCTGGACAATGTGATTCCCGTCACAGGAAGCCACTGGAGTTTGACGATTCACTGAGCCAGAGATTGAAATAGTGTGTGTGTGTGTGTGTGTGTGTGTGTGTGTGTGTGTGTGTGTGTGTGTGTGTGTGTGTGTGTGTGTGTGTGTGTTGTGGGGGGGGGGGGGTCTAATTCACTTTTGTGCTCCAATGATCATTAAATTGGTCGAAGACCACCATTGAGCAGCCTTAGCTTTTGTAGACATTGTGAAGCTCCAAGGCTTTTTGTCATGAACTCATGCACATGCTCTTTTGATATGCTGTCACACTGTCTTTCCAGCACAGAGACATAGTGGGGGATTCTCTAGGGATTATCTAAGTTGGGCCATTGGTGCCTTAACCACATCTCTCTCACTTTATCTCATCTATTCTCAGTCACATGTCACCCCAAACTTGTTCTTCTCCTCTAAAATATCCTGCTTATGAAGCTACTCTGCCATCGCTGCCGCACTCCTTTTAACATCATGCAACTTTTATCAGGGACCAATAGAGTGATGGATTTAGTTCAGGGCCATCCTTTGGCACTCCTGTTGCTTATACCACTTAATTCCCACTGGATCTGAAAAGGGTTTGGAGCAAAGGGATAAATACCGCCTTTATTCACTTGCACTTATTATTTTCACTTGCACTTTTTACTTTCACTTGCACTTTTTAGATTTATTTATGTTATTCACTTGCACTTTTTATTATTATTTTTATTTATGTTATTTTATTTTATTTAATGTTATACTGTTTATATTTTAGTTATAATGTTGTATATGTCCTGTTAATGCTACATGTGTCTGTTAGTGTAGTGTATGTCTTGTGGTATGTCCTTTTGTGTCAGTGTTTCTTTTTCTCCTGGTGTTTATTCAGTATTTATTCATTATGTAATGCCTGAGCAGTGGATATGTGCAATTTCCTCCGGGATTAATAAAGTATAATCAATTAATCTATTTATTGCTGTAATGTCGTGCAGGCATTAGATGTGTGCTTTTTATTCTCTTATCATCTGTTACCATGTATTCAGCTTGAAAATTATATTTTATGTTAAAAAAGGACAATTCCACTTTCAATGAGCATTTCAATAATAAGTCCATCCATTTGACATTGCTTCATTATTGCACAAAGGGCATTTTGTAGAAATTATCCTTTTAATTCAAATAAGGTTATGTTCAAGCAAACTACTGTATAAGGATGGCCTTGTCCAAGGCTACTGACAGATGGGAAGACTTTATTATGTCAAGTAAAAAAGATCAGAAGTAAAAAAAACAAAAAAAAAACATACTAGTTGGGAGTTGTTGCCACTGTTAAACACAACAAAGACAGTTGTTTATTGAAGGTTACACATTATAATTTTTGCCATATTTTATATTTATGACATTTTTATTGGTATCAATGGGAAGTTGCCCTGTCTTTTGCTGTTTGTGAATTATGGCCAAGGCCATACCCACACTGTTATGAAAAGCTCTGCTGAAAAAAACTGGCATTGATATAAATGACAAGGTGTATGTTTATGTGCTTGTGTGTGTGTGTGTGTGTGTGAAGTGTGTGTGTGTGTGTGTGTGTGTGTGTGTGTGCGTGCGTGTATGCGTGTGTGTGTGTGTGTGTGTGTGTGTGTGTGTGTGTGTGTGTGTGTGTGTGTGTGTATGTGTGCATGTGTGTCCATCTGTGTGTGCATGGTCATTTGCTGGAGCATAAAGGGGCTCAGTGCTTGCAGAGAGTGCAATAGCTCACGAGGATAGAATACTAATCCTGTTGCTAAGTCACCCCGAGCAGACAGTCCTTCACACACACAGTTTTCCCTCATTCATTTCAGAAAAAGAAAATCAAAAAAAAAAAAAAAATCAGTGACTGCACTGCATGACAAGCAATTACTCTTTGTCATCAATGGTGACATGTGCACATTTTTCACTGTATGTATGCATATCGTGTCTGTGTTGGTGAAGGTAAGGGTTATTAAAACAGTTGTAGACACTGCTCACCAGGATAGTGTGAAAATCAAAACCTCTTTCAGGATTGTGCTGAAGACACATGCATGAAAATACACACCTCTCTGCTCTAATTACCAGGAGGCAGATAGTAGAAAGGGATGAGGCTTCTCTCTGGGTGTATGTTAGTCTTCCTCTCTCTGTGTGTGTGTGTGTGTGTGTGTGTGTGTGTGTGTGTGTGTGTGTGTGTGTGTGTGTGTGTGTGTGTGTGTGTGTGTGTGTGTGTGTGTGTGTGTGTGTGTGTTTACGGAACACTGGCTCCAACTCAATGCTAGGGTGATGTGGTCCCCAGAGTACCAGCCAAATCCCAGTCCTCTCTCCGTTGTTTCACTAACCGTCCTCTCTCTCTGATTCTAAACCACAATCCTCATTGGTGTGTATATGTGTGTGTGTGTGCGTGCGTGCGTGTGAGTGTGTGTGCGAGTGAGCGAAGCGACCATGCCACAGAAAAATGTGGATGAGGCAGGTGTCCAGTTCCGGACCTACTGTGGGGTAATTAGATAATGACCCATGAACCAAAATCGAGACAGGCATAGAACGAGATATCTTACTTATGATGGCAAAATAACTATATTACATTGTCATGGATTGAATCATTGCAACTGCAGTGACATTTGATCATGGATATCATTCTGCAAGGCTCAAAGTGATGTCATGATATACATTTTATTGACACTAAGTTCTGTTTTACAGGATGGAGAAAAGGGATACTGATAAAAACAAGAACATTTAACTAATATATTTTTAGGATTCAGTTTATATGCCTTCATAGTGATGGCAATGGAAGAATAGATATACAGTATAAAACAAATGCATGCATAGTTGTTTTCTGAAATATATGCTCATATTGAATAACTCCCAGTGAAAATTACTATGTTTTCAATTATGAGATTGGATAAATCATATGGTGCAACAACAATCACCTAGATCAAATAATTCCAAATATTTTTACGGAGATTAGACAGGACTACAATGCAAATCTGACATTTTGAAACAAACCTGTCTTTATGAAGCCCTATTTCACAAATTCATATCAAGTTTTTGGGGGCCAATTTCAAATCCCAAAAGTGAATATTAGAGTAGTTTTGATGCTACAATCACATGATCCTGACAACAAAGGACAACACTGATTAATTGCAGCACTTCTATCATTTCTATTGTTTTTGTGAAGTTTACAGTTTAAGCTATAAAAGGAGCATAAATCGTACTGTACTGTACCTCCATTCCTGCCTTATCCCTGTCACACAGCAATTCTTCCCAAAATAAGTGATTCTCAATAATCAATTATGCAAAATGGGATACACCAAACATGCTCATGTCATTGTTATTAAAATTTAAATTAACTAATTAATCAACTAATGGATGGAGGCAAATCTAAAGACTGGAAATCTAGACTCACGACTTCACCTCATTGTGGCTTTTTGGTAGGAATCGACATGATACCCTACACACATTCCACTGTCTGACAGCATCCGGAAGTGCGCTCAGTTCTGTGAGTCTCGAAGTTGCATGAGGCACAAAAGTGCTTTAAACAGTCGATAAGAGTGTGGGAAAAGGTAATACAGATAGAAGGTGGTTTAATATCAGTATGAGGAGGGTTCATAAACGTTTAAATTACCGTACATAATAAGACAAATAGTTTGTTGCTCAATCGCAGAATTTGTTAATCGTGTGTGGTTAATGGAACGCATTAACCACAAAGAACGAGGGCACACTGTATACTGTAGTTGTGCCTATAGAAAATGGTTGAATGGATGAAAGGATAGTATAGTATAGTTACTGATCAAGAACACAGCCAACACGTTGCGCTCTTTCATTCTCAATCACCAAGAAAAGAGAGCAGGACTGCATCCCTTATCGATCATGATGACATCGCCAGTATGACATCCCCTGCCATACTGGTGTTGCTGCGGATGGCAAAAACACACTTGAGACATGACTACATTCATGCCAACACATTCTTTTCAGGTTTCCAAAAATAATTGACACACAGAGGCAATCCTTGATCCCTCTTGATTCACAGATGTTATAATACTATGTCAGCATTGAATTACTTTTGACCTGCGGATTAAACTTTGTAAAGTGAAGAGAAAAGTAAGGATATTGGATTCATGTTTAATAAAGGTCAGGTAAATTGGGTTTAATAAGTCATTGTACCTATGAACATGTTTCTGATGATATACTAAACATGGTTATTCAGATGGATCATTATAAAGGCTCTGGATTAAATCACCGATCCAGCCTATTTAGATGATGCTTTAATCCCCTTCATGTTGGTACAATAAATTAATCCAGGTCACCAAGTAACAGTTGCCCATATAGAATTATTTTCTGCTGCTTGATTTCAGTTTCCCGAATCTTAAAATAGTATAGAAGTTGAGCATTTTTGCATGTTGGCCAGATGCCCAAGACAACAATCGTATCTAGTGAGATTGGCTTGGCAACATGTACAGAATGAACGAGATGTCTAGCAGATCTCTCACACACACACACACACACACACACACACACACACACACACACACACACACACACACACACACACACACACACACACACACACACACACACACACACACACACACACACTCTATTATTATATTATATATTATATTATTATCATAATGATCAAGTTATATCAAAATGAGACAATACGTATTTGTAAGACTGTAAAAAGTGATTGTGTGAAAATCTTGTGATACATATTCACAGAGATCTGGTGATTGCCTGCCAAAAATGTTATTGACTGAAAGTCTAAAAAAACAGCACCGACCCAGTGAAGATGATTGTCTTTTGGAGCATCATAGCAACAGGCCTCTAAACTAATACACCACAGTTTTGGCAAAGTTCACTGGTACAAAAGACTAATGATGGAATCCATTCCGATTTACACAAAGGAAGGACTTATTTTTCATTTTCATTTTCATTTGTTTGATTGTCAAATTCTACTTCAGAGATTTTCATGAAATGTGGTAAGATGATTTGCATGATACAGGATTCCTTAAAAACGTCTTGCAAGATGCTGCTTTTTCTGAAATGGGAGCAGAGGTTTATGTTCTATTGAGTGCCCTTGTATTCCTTGTTAAAGTAAGCATCAGACTCCCCTGATACACGTAAATATCAGCTTCAAGTAGAGAGACCAATAGAGGGATCTGCAGATACAAAAAACAGTCTGTATAGTAGATTTTTATCTCGCACAGCCACAGTAACAAATGCACAATGACAATGGTGAGATTGGCAATATTTTTTATTCATTCATCTTCTGATCTGGTTCATCCACTTTTGTGGGTCATGCACCGCACAGGTGCCACACAAAAGACAAACTCACACGGGTAATTTAGAACTGAATAGTTCTCCTAAATTGTATATTTTGTGGAGGTGCGAAGAAGCTGGAGAACCCAGAGAGAACCCATGCAGAAACACATGGAGAACATACTATCTCCACACAGAAAGGACTTAAACCCAGAACCCATCTAGCTGTGAGGCGACAGCTACCACTGAGCCCCCTGAATTTTTTTTTATCTTACTTTTAAATTTTAGACGTCATTTAATGAGATTCAGTATTCACATTTATTGATTTTTTTTTTTTTTTTAATTATGAAATAAAAGGTAAATGGTTGCAATTATGAATGCGCTTTTTCAAGGTTGTCTTTGCATTTGCTTGTCATTTACCATCCAGGAAGAGAAGGGATCAAATTGATCTGGCCCTTGAACTTTGTTTTTATGTGGATGGGCACTGTGCTTTTATTTTGGTACTTCATAAGGATAGTGTTTGTGTGCGCAAAGGGGCACAATCAATAATGTCTGGGAGGGTGTGGTGGGAGAGAAAATTGGTGTGGACCTTATGATGTTCTGTCCAAAATACCTGGTGCTGTAATGCATTAGCAGATTCATACTTATAATTTCTGATTTTGTTGTGGACAATTGTTTTCAGGAACATAACAGGATGGTAATGATTATGTACTTTTGGAAGAGCAACACATCTGATAATAAAGCAGGCAGTCCAACTCAACTTATGACATATGAAAAAGATTTAGTAAGTTAGCATTCCGCTGTTGACAGACATTAAACTGATGCTACCCCTCTATTGCTAAAAGACAGGCCATGTCTTCCCAATTGCTTCCTCATCCACATCTGTTTCTTTTGTTTTTAATGTGTTTTCTTGATTTTAAAGTAGAGCAATCATTAAGGCAACTTCATCATTTTCATTGTTTTTACATGGCAAAGTTGTCTCTCCAGAGATCAGGAGAGTCGGTGCATTTTATTGCTCCCGCAGGCACTAGGACCTTCATGAAATCCTATGTTGTGTCATGCCCCATTATTTTCAAATCTTGAAAAACATGTTTGTAGAGATTCTTGTTATACAGTATGTGTGATAAAGCATGATTCCACAATATGTTGGGATTTTAAAATTGCCAGTCCAGTTGAAGTTGACCACTTTGTACATGTGTTTTTCTTTTATTAGTTTTTATTGTATATCTGCATCATAATAAAAGAGATATAGGAAGATTCTAGAGTAACAGCATGAAAAATAGATTTAGAGAGGGAGATGTGATAAAGAGAAGGATACATTTATATAAGCTTTCTAAAAGAGCACAGTCATTAGTGCTTCTCTCAGATAAAGGTGATGAAAGAGAAACTTGACTGAGGAAACAGACATTTTATCTGTCACTCTAAAGCATTGCTTACTGAAATTCTGGTATTTTGGAGATTTTTTTTATCCAGGCTAATCCTCTACCAAAAATTTAAAACCCACTGGTTCACAAAAGCTTTGTCATACCTATTTAGGTCTATTCTTTCCTCAAGATTTCTGTGTAGCTCACAGGAATATTTAAAGTTGTGCGATCATAAAGTGACCGACTAAAAAGATATGTGTATGCAACAACAATGCCTTTCAGGAAAGACACAGATAGCCAACAGAGCTTCCAGGCAGTTGAGTTTAGTACCACCCTGCCACAATTTACAGCCCCTTTAGCTTTTGTGCCAAGCAACAGTACATCAGTTCAAGTCAAACTCATAAAAGACTCTCCATCCCTCCTACGCGATGTTGTTTCCTCTGTTCCTCTATTTCTCCCTCTCTAAGTATATTAGATGATAAAATCCCCTCTGCTGATTGAATCCAGACATAGATAACCTTCCCGTTTGCAAAGCAGGTCCCACTAGAGCTCTCAGTGTTTGTGTGTTGTTGAAGGCAGGCCAAGGCAAGTCTTACAATAAGAACTCTGTTGTAACTAGTGCCGATCACTCTGCAAATATAACTATATATAATTATATATAATATATAAAATTATATGTAATTATAATAAAAACAATTATATTAATCTAACTGAATTATATTCAGGAAACAATGGTAGACCAAACTGGTTAAGAAAGCTTAAGCCAAATAACTTCATAACAATAACTAACTGTTTGGAAATTGTTGTGATTAGTTTTTTTTACCCAATCAAACACCAACAGATTTATTTAGTTAAACAATTGCAGGCACATTCCCTGTACTGTATTACTTTGCAAAGGGATTGTCGGCTTCATGTTTAATTCATCAATCTATGAATGACTATGTATGAATGTGTGTTAGTGTCAAATCCCATCTTGTTCTATGGACTTGTAGCTGATGGAGACATGCGCAAACAAGCATACACACACACCCACACCAACACGCATGGGCGCGCGCACGCACACACACACACACACACACACACACACACAATAGGGAACATAGAAACTGGAATCATATGAACCACACCTCTTGGCCACATGTGGGAGTCTCTAAAATATAGATCAGAAGGTTGAATCTCTCACAGCCTTTTACAAATCTTTTGATGGGAGGAATAAAAGGGCCTTCTTTGCACTGCCTTCTTTTCCAATTAAAGGAAAGTAAAAAATAAATAAATAATAACACATTCTCTGTCAGGCAGAGGTCTGCCACCTCTCTTAGGTTAGATCAGACGTCAGATAATAAAGCCGACTTTTCTTTCCTGCAATAAACAAGTAAAGTGTTCGAATGTATTCTTTCTTAAAGGCTTTTATAATGTATGGTGTACCGCCAAAACACAATGTGTGTCTTGGAAATGTGTTTTACAAGGTGTTGTTTATGGAAAAATAATAAATCACTCAGGGCAGTGTAAAATGAAGCTTTCAAGAATATCAAAATAGAATTAATTGGACTTGCTTCAGGTTGTTTGGTTGGTTGACATTCCAAACAACCTTAAGCAAGTCCAAATAACCTTACTCTATTTTTTTATTCTTGATTTACCTCAACATAGATGACTGAGATCCTACATAGACAAGATGACACTTTGTGGCACAATCCTACCTTGTCGGACATCTCTGGGTGCTATGGCGATCGCTTCATTGGAATGAAGCTCAGTTACACAGCAGTGGTCAGGAACAAGGGAACCATTCCTGAAACTGTGAGGTGTCTCAGGAAGCAGAGGAATAGATGGTGCCATGATGTTATGATTCGGACAAATGCATCCGGTCTGCGTCATGCCACAACCATCCCCGTCAGAAAACTCCTGGTCTCTATTGTGACTTGTGTGTAAACACTCCTCAAACCATCTGCATAGCATGCCACAGGTAAACTGACTGGAGTTCTCATTGTTAATAAGTAACACTTCAACCAGTCTCAGCTCCAGGAATTCCTTAGATACCTGAGACTCATCTGCTGCTGGGTGTCTTGTGAGACATAGTTGGACAAAGTTCTTATCAAACTGTAGGAAGGAGTACAGTCCATCTGCGTTTGATTGGTTGCCACAAAGATCAATGACTTCCTGGTCCTTGGCAGTGACCGTTTGTAAATGAAGGGGACAGCTTTGATTTGGCAGGTGGTGGTCAAGAGAAAGGAGCACTGGGGAATGTGTTTGGCAGATGACAGGGTGGCGGGTGAAACGAAGGTAGAGGGAGTACTTGGTGGGATCTGGATTTTCCAAGGACCAGGAACAGCCCGGTGCCCTGGAGGGGAAAAGCTCCCTTAGGGAGAAAGAGCCATAAAGCACACCCGCTACAAGGCTGGAGCATGATGAGACGATGGGTGTGGGGGCCCCTTCTTCCCCGGTGCTGGGGACACCATCAGCAGCCCCATCCGCAGCCTCAGCCAGACCAGAGAGAGGAGCTACAGCGAGGGCAGACAGAGCAGCCAAGGCCCCAACCAGAGCCAGGAGAGAGGACGGACCATACAGATACACCCCGCCAGCAGTGTTCATCCTATGACATTTGTCCTGCAGGGGAAGACATAAAAGAGAAGGATGGGGAGGAGAGGAGACTGTATATTAGACACATTAAGTAATACCTTTAAATGCATCTTGCAAATACTAACACGACATCATGGAGGAAGAACATATCTTCCTGCTGGGATGAAAGGGTCATGTTTGGAAGCAAAAATTCTGGACAGATTTTTTTCCTTGCTCTAGCGAATAACACAACCAAGTCTTTTTTGAAGCAGTTCTCTTCTTCAGTCATGCAAAAAAAAAACAAACAAACATAATAACCAACACATCCCTGCCGTGTTGGATTAAAAGTGTTGATGACAAGGCTGTTGAGACATGCACTTTGGGTCTTGCTTTATCTTTCCTTCCTTATGCATACAAATACACACACACATGCACGCACGCTCGCACGCACGCACGCACACACGCACGCACACACACACACACACACACACACACACACACACACACACACACAACACATACACACCATTGCCTGCTGTGCAGTTCATGGCCCATTGGCCCAGGAAAACTATTACCGCAGTGAGGGTCCACCAACAGCTGGATTTGGACTCACACAGAAATACATACAACTGACAAAAAAGAAAAACAGAAAATGTAGTGTTTCATCAATCACCTGAGATGTTCAATTGCCTCTGAATAAAGGCAATTTGAGGATGATATCCAGGAAATGAGAAATGTTTAGAGAACTCCAATAACCTTATAACACAAAGCCCACACAGCTCAATCTCAATAATGCTCAGAAATGCAACAACCATGTAACTCACAATTATGATAATATAAAATAATATAAGTAACACATTCTACAATTTTACGATTACCTACAGATATTCTCATACCAAACACTAAAGACAGATTTTTTAAACTCCCTTATGAATTGAAACTGTTCAGTAATCTACTATATGACTGTCATACTGTAAACTGCAGTGGGAAAAAAAATGTGATTATTGCTATTTGCTGTATTGCTATTATTTTCAGGAGTTTACTGTAAAAACATTTTCTCAAGATAAAAAAGGAAACTGCAAGAAAACAAAAAGTGAGAAAGAGAGAGCAAAGAGAGAGGAATGTTTTTTTTTTCAAGTAAACCTTTACATTTCAAAGTTAAAGTGCCATTCTTTACAGGATACACTCTGTGATTCACCCCTCAGCCGCCCATTCGCTGTCGACGTCCTCCTCCTATCCCACCAGTATCACCCCTCATCTAACATTGGCTGGGGTCCTGCTTCTTTTCTTCATCCATGCCACGAGACAGTCATCCATGCTGCTTTAATTGTGCTCTGAACTTACCAACTACATGATGGGGAACATGCATTGATGACAGCAACCAAGGAGTCGGTGAACTCAGCCTGACTTTCCCATCCCCACCTCAGTGCCTGCATCAAATCGCCTAACCTTAGCCATAAAGACACTGACTCGAACTGGCTTATCTGCCACTCTCTCGTTCTTTCTCTTACCCTGTCCTTATCTTCGTTTTATTTATTTTTCCACCCAACCAGTCAAGGCGAATGGCCACCCAAAAGAGTCTAGGTCCTGCCCAGAGTTTCTTCCTCACTGAGGGAGTTTTTCAGTTGGGGTTTTTATGTCTGTTAAAGCACTTTGAAATGTCTGTTGCCATGATTAAGCGCTTTATAAATAAATGTGATTGATTGATTGATTGATCATCACATTCATGTATCCCTAGCTAGACCGGACTGCATCTTTCTTACCTTTCCAGCTTGTATTAAATCAATCCCCCTCGTAGCAACAACTACTGATATTAAATTTGTGATCCTGGTTTAAGAAACCCCTGTGAGAAGTCAAAGTGTAAGCCAGCACACCACTCCCCAAGGCAAAGGCTAATGAAACACAGCAGTAGCCTACCCTTCACAGGATTTATGTAAGTCTGGTAAGGCACTCCAGCATTGGTCACACAGTCAGCAGAGCCTGTGTCAAGAGGTGAACCCAACTCTGGTTGTACAGTAAGAAGTACTTAGGCTGAGATGCGGGAGCTGTTAATGAGAAGCAGAAGCACATGAAAGGTAGGCTGTGTGTGTGTGTGTGTGTGTGTGTGTGTGTGTGTGTGTGTGTGTGTGTGTGTGTGTGTGTGTGTGTGTGTGTGTGCGCACGTGCGTGATATGTGTCTGTGAGTTTTTCGACTCATGGATTGAAAGTAATATTATACTAAACAGAAAGTTGCTTACAGCATTTTGAGGTTCACCAAGGTTTTTTAATGTGCATCTTCTTTCTTACTTGACAAAGGCTCGTATATAATATATGATCCATATATGAAATACAATAATGTACAGCAGACCATAGCCGACCACACTACCTAATGATGTTGTTGCCAGTTTTGCTCATCAGGAAGTGTTGACTTTGAGACAGTGCAGCAGTGTGAGAAAAGTAACCATAGCAACTTCCTGTGTTCTGACCTGGATAAACCTTTTTCTTTCCTGGTTACTGAGTTGTTGTTGTTTTTTTCTGATGCTTTCTTTTATCTTACTCTTATATCACGGCTATTCTCCACAAAACTGTCACCTGATATTTTTCACATGGAGCCTATGACAAATAGTTTTGAAACAGGCCTAGTTCTGGTTGTGGTGACACTTTGATAAATGCGTGGCACAGTTGGGTTGATGGAGGACTAATGTAGCATGGTTTGAAAAATGATTAAGGACGCATGTTTCTCCAGCATGATGGTGGGGTTATGGACTTGGTCACTTGAACACAGTCTTTACTTTCATACAAATATTCTATGATATGACATCAATCCGGGGTGCACTGTATCAGTTATGTCACATAACTATTGAATCCATAAATTCAGCTCGTGTTTAATGCACTATTTTCTAAGATAGATAAAATGTAACTACCCTCTAGACCTTAACTGGATTAAATTACATTTATATAGAATATATACTAGCGGGAACCTGTGGAAATTCTACGATAAACAATAATATCAGACTTTATGGTATTATAACCCAGCGCACCCAATTTAGTCCAAAATCAACATGGTGACGTAACAACTTTGTGTTGGCAAATCATGGATTGCGCTGGGTGGGCATTGCAAAGCTGTAGATGATTGTTAGCAGGCTAACTGGAGAAAGAAAGCTAACTAATCGTGAAATTGGGAAAGGTGCTACCATTAAAGGAAAAGGCACTTGTCAAAAGAGCATGTGTAAAAGAAATTTTAGAGAAGTGACGGTTCTGTTAGCTGACTACATGAACAGAACTGTATGTATTTACTTAAACACCATTTTTAAAAGATGCCCGAGGAGCAAAATTATGTTAACTGGGAAGTCCAAGTATAATAATTTATTCTCCTAACATAGACGATGCCTTACGCCATATTGTTCACATGATTCCTTCTGGCGGATGTGCCGTGATTGGTTGGACGCTTGATTGACAGGTAGTGGTTGGAGTTGGTGACAGCGTGAGACTTTTTAAGTGAGCTTATGCAAATATATAGGTGGGGATGCTTTAAAACTAATAAGATTGTATTTTGTGGGGCAAAGAAGAAACATTTATCTTTCCACAGACCACTAAAATGTGAAGACAAATTGGAGTATGGGCCAAACCATGCATAGATAAAACTCATGCACATTTTACGGATGAAAAGAAATCACAAATTGTTTTTGCAACAATGAACAATGAATATTCATAGACCCAGTCTGTGTGAGAGCAGACCCTAAAGTGATGTCTTCATAAGGCTACTCTGTCCCACTTCACTGTAAGACAGCACTTTACTGTGAGCAACAATGAATATTCATTAGCTTTGATGTCTTCATTTTCACTATCACTTTGACATTGATATTGCCACTATGGCAGAATGTTTATCTCTCCCCCAGTGTCACAATTTTCCCTCGTATCAACTCCATTGTCATTCTTAAATGCAGAGAAGGGACAAAAAGAGTAATATAAATTTCCGCCTTCAATGTAAAGGTCATGCAACAATTAGAGGACAGCACTGAAAGACTCACAGTCTCAAAATCCTAACATCAAGTTTCAATGTCTACTGAACATTTTAACTTCAATCTTAATTGGTTCCTTGTCCAGGACAACATTAGCAAGCACCACATCCTTAAAAATACTGTATATTCTGCAGGAGTTTGCATTCCTACTAGTAAACGCACAATTCAAATTCCCAAGTCACTAGTCCAGACAGACTGAACAAGCAGCAAGCATCACCTAGAAGTCGTCATCCAGCAAAAGATGTGACTTTTATATTTATTCAGCATCACAAATAAACTCTGGGATAAAACAATGTTTTTATTTGTTACTCCTACACAGCAAGGGCACTGTATGTTCTCCCTGATGGTAAAAGCAAATGGAATCCTCTCACCAATTATTCTCAACACTCCTGTCTCTGGAAGCCTCACAGCCTTGGTACAGACACTGAAAGGTTTTAAGCACTTTCAGTTCTGGCTGCATTGAAATGTCACTGCAACGTGTTGAGAAAACACAAAGACACACAGAGAATGTCTGAATCATAAAATACCAAGGCATTGTTAAAGTAACTCGAACTTTTGAGAAAATGTATACGCTGCTGAACACATGATTTTAATATATTTGGCATCGGTCCCCATTAACCAAATAATGCTACCAGTGGATGATTCTTGTCTGGAGAAAAAAAAATAAAAATTTTCTTTCTCCATTCCACTTGTGTTGTTAATCAACATAACTTTAATGCTTCACTGCATTGGAGAATAACAACTTTTGTGTTCCTACTCTGTGGTTTGAATGTCTTCACTTCAAATATGACATTATGAAATTGGCATTGTGCAGATATGATATCATTCAAGAAGGATGTAACATTTTACGGCGCTATACCCCATGTCACAAAGTGTAGGTTTTCAATACTCTGAAACTGTAGAGGCGACAAGTCATTCATTAATGTATTCATTTTCTTGAACAAAGGAATGAATCTAGCCTTCACCTTCATCTAGCCTTCAGCTGCTCAACTGAATCCGGGTCTTGGTTTTAGGCAAGAAAATATACTAGCTGAAATCCGGTGGGAGGTGGGGTACACCCTAGATGAGTCACCAGTTTATCACAGGAGTTTATTACAGGAGGGTATTACTCCACTGACAAATTGTTTAAAAAATATTGTTGCACAATTACTATAATTATTGCAGTCTACTCTCCCTCAGATGCATTCACACAATGTATATACTGTCCACATATGTCTGTAGTCTTATTTAACTTTGAATGAAGAGCAGTACCTGGATCTCTCCCACCACACACTCAGTAGTAACACCAAAAATTCAGTTAAAAAAAAAAAGGCACAAACAGCTAGGATAAAACCATTAATGTAGCACTGCCAATGCATTATCTCCATCAGAGTAGTCAGTTTACTGATTCATTTCATCAAAACATAATAGTCCTATGATAGACTGACCCTCATATTATGAATCATAGACTATGGAATTTCACACTACAGTGGTATGAGAAACAATGCTCCATCAAACTTATCCTCCATGCAAGATTATTTTTTTGAAAGCTGTAAAAGTGAAACCAGCTTTCGCTTTGAATATGTTTTTAAGAATGCAGACCATCCGGCCATTTTCATTCAACAAAAAAAACAAAAAACAAAACAAAACATCAGCCAGTATTATGCACGTCATAAGTATATGTAATTAAATACATATTAACAGAAAATTCACAAGATGATTAACTATTAATGCACTGTATCATGGCTCTCTCCCAGTAAACCTTTTTCTGTTTGAAAAATGACTGAGATGGAAGACATCTGCATGATAGATGATTTGGGGAAAGAAGGGTACAATGACACCATCTTTAATTTCCCCCTCCCTACCCTTTCTGCCACCACCCTAATACTGTATTAGATTCTTAGTTGCAATATCTAAGTGCACTGGGGTAGAGAAAGGTATTTTCTGATTTATTGATGTGATTTATTTCTGTAATTTTCTTTCCTCTGTTGAAGAGATCAGCATTCTGTCGCTCGGAAAGGCCTCTACATTTTCTCTCAGACACACAAACACAAACACAAACACACAATCACTCTACCTAATTCTATACTTGGGCACACAGGCCACAGCTGTTCTAATGTTAATTCCATATTTTCTAAAACCCCAGGCTCATGATTGAGTGTTTTGAGTTTATTCCCATTGTTGATTAACAAGTCATAAAGTAGTCATGTCTTCCTCTCTGCCTTCCAGGCTGAAATTCAACTCTTTAGCTTTACTGCATCGGAAATTTCTGCCATGCCAAATTCAAACATCTGTGCATTTTTAACTGAGTGAGATATTTTCATTGTGAACTAATATGTAAAATAAAAAATTAAACAATGTTTAAGATAAACTCATTTAGTCCACCTGACATCTTAAACCTTGTTCCATTTCAGTTAGCATTCTGTTGTCTCAGAGAGCTTTTCAATCAAGTTCATCAATTAAAATAACCAGGAATGCTGTTTTTCTTAAATTAAGAACTAAATCTTGATTTGAAAATCTGCAACTGGGAAGATAAAGACAAAGAAAGACATGGGGACGTGGGTAAGATTGGCAATGAGGATAAGCAGATGGATGACATGAAATTTGATTCGCAAAAGGCTGTCACTATGCAACTGAAGAATGGAGAGAAAGTGAAGCTGACCTTAATCTTAACTTCTTACTGACACAGATGCAGGTTAAAACCAGGCTTCAAACCAGCAGCTTAACTGTCAAAAGTTGCTCTTACATAACTGACTATCCTTCCAAATGTGGATTTATACTCATGTAATTATATTAGGGCATACGTGATATGTCACTATGTCTAAAGCATATACAGGTATAACTGTGAGTCAATTCAATGTATTATTTGTATAGTGCCACATCATTATAAAAAGTTATGTCAAGGCACTTTCCAAAAAAAAAAAAAAGAAGACCTGTTGTTATAGAACCCAACTACCCACATGAACCAGCACTTTGGTAATGGAGGTAAAACAAAAAATGTCTTTCAACTGACAAAGCCTCGAGCAGAACCCTTTTTCCTACCACAAAGTTGGCATTGGATCTAGAAACAAAGCTGAATCATCATAGCATGGCAGGAAGAGGGGGAAGAACCAGACAGACTGAGGAGTTTTGACCATGTGTTGCTGTGTTTTGCAAACCTGAACTAGAAGTGAGTAGCAATTACCAGCTGAAACAAAGTAGTAGATCAACCATAGATATATTTAAATTGGGGAGACACCACGAGGTTTGTGTTTCCTGTGTGCTCTGAACAGATTATGAGATCAAACACCATGTGAAAGGGATTGTAAAATGTGTTACCATGTTAATTAGTTTATCACTACATGGCATTGCATAAGATGTCACAGATACCAAGTTTGCTACACGCTATCCCCCTTTTACTTTTGAATTCCCGGCACACATGGATGAGTGGCCATTGTTATAATGCTGAGTATAAACAGACAATGCAGGGAAGTTGGATCTATGTGTAACTGGCTAGACAAACTCCCCTTAGCAACACTGATAACTTGAGAAGAACAATGTAAATGGAAAAGGAAACAGCAGCTGTCATCTCTTAATTATTCAGTCTGCTGCCTCAATGTGGTCATCACTAGAAATTTAGAGATGCACAAGCATGTGTTCGGCTTGACCCTGTAAACTCCAAGATGCTCACTGTGGCCTCTTCACACTGTCAACCTTGTTGTATTGGTGGGAAATACTAAATGTCACCATCTGTTGAGTTGTTGAACCAAATAATGAAATAATGCAGTGCACATAATCAGCCAGTCATGTTCCATTGAACTATAAATGAAGCAAACAGCTTGCATGTGTATGAATGTACATTTCTGTTTTGCTCTCTCTCTCTCTCTCTCTCTCTCTCTCTCTCTCTCTCTCTCTCTCTCTCTCTCTCTCTCTCTCTCTGGGGGGACTCAGAGAAGTTGCAGGCATCCTCAATAAGAGGTCTGTACAAGGTTTTAGGTGGAGGTGGTCCTCAGGGAAATTTTGTTTTTTTTTAGTGAAATAAAGAATCCCAGAATGACATGAGCGCTTGCCAATTCCCTCTGCAGAACACCCCAGCAAAATTAGTTGCCAAAAGCCCATTTCTGTCAACACTGATAAGGAAGAGTGTTAGAGACAGAGAAAAGGATGGATGAGGGAGGAAATAACATTACGAGAATTCAGAACAAAAGGAAAAGTGATTTCTATCCACACAATGAATTGAATTTAATAAATTTTGAAAATTGTGAGTCTTCACTATAGCCAATTAAATGTTGTTGACTTAGAGTAAAAATTTTATCATATATTTCATTCAACAATCCTGTGTGTGCTGATTTTTTGTACAACCTTGATTTATGTAGTTAAAGTCAAGTTGCTGAAGTATCCCAAGGGGCTTCCATTTTAACAGAATCCTGTGCAACTCAAATGATGATGACTGGAAACTTCTTACAAGTAACTATATTCAATAGGGCCTAGTTAACCCTTATTACTGATCTCCGACCAGAACTCAGGCTCTGTTAACAAAATATGTGTCAGCTCTTTCAGACACAAGTTTAGGAAGACAAAATATTCCCTTCTGCCCCACCATCTCCATAATTAGTCCAGCCACCAAGAGGTGATTTCTGATGTGTTTTTAGGAGATGTGGACTGCCTATACCCTGTGCATGTTTGTAAAATCACGCTACAAGTCAGTTCAACTCTGACTAAAAATATGCAAAGAAGCAATTTGACGGAACTGACAATGACATTCACACTCTCCAAGGACTGCAGAAGAAATGTGTGAAATTTCACTGAATGCTCTAAAGCAGGTTTGAGGAGGTGTTGATAGACTAATCAGCGTTAAGGTAAGTCTGAATGCCTTCGATGCAGGTATAAAAAGAAGCAGAAAAAGAAAAGACAGGAAAAAGTAACACAATGATACTTTATTGTTATGTTTTCTTTTTACTTGAATTGTCAAGAATAATCAGCAGCATCGAATATGATATTACTTGACATCGGTGTGAGGTGAAAAAATTGCAATCAAAAGATTGGTTTTCAAGACAAATTAAGTGCGGCAACTGATTCTTCCCAATGAAAATTTGTGCATCACTGATTTCCCTAGTGTGAAACTGATCTTGAATTTGATCAAAACCAAAATAATTGAGTCATCCATACAACACTACATGAAATGCAGAGTCATCTCTATGGTTATAGAGGGCATTAATGGAGCTTTTAAGTTCCAAAACTCATTGATTGAGCAGCAAAGGGGCCGTGTAAAGAGACGTTCATAAAGGAGACAATATGTCACACAAAGCAATAGTGTACTTAAAGTAATTGTGGCCTCAGGATGAGGGATTAAAAGTAGACAATGCAAAATTTATTGTCTGTGTCAAGAGAACCGTTTGTTAAAAGGGAAAAACATCAGGAAAATGTGGTGTGTGTGTGTGTGTATCTGTGTATGCTCGTGTATGCTTGAAAAGGTTATGTACCGGGCATATTGTCCTTCTGATTGTCAGTGCATTTTACAGGGAGTACATGTATGACAGTGTTTGATGTAGTGGAAAAAAACAACTGTCATGGGTTTCACTTCAAAATTTATACTGAATAAAGGATGTACTGTATGTTCATCCAGATATACTTGGATTGGACGTTTGTGGGTCAGTGTAAAACCTTGGTGGATGCAAATAATGACCAAAGAGAGCATGACTGGTATATTCCCATGCCTAAGAAATACACTTTACACTTACAGCCCCATGGACATCGGAGAAAATCTTAAAAGGGACCATCTTCTGTGTTGATGCACATATTTCATGAATACATGAATAATAAATGCAATGACATGAGAGCATAACGTGACAGAAAGCCCATTCTTGTTCAGCAATAGAAATACATATGAATCACAGTTTGACAGCTTTTTCGTTGATGGTACATATTAAAAGATGGAATAATGTGTTAGACTGAAAGCTAAAAAGACACTGATGTAACTAAGACTGATCAGCGCATCAGAACAATGCATGACACAAACAACAGTTCCTAACACACCAGCTGAGAGGCATTCAGGTGTGTGTGTGTGTGTGTGAGAGAGAGAGAGAGAGAGAGAGAGAGAGAGAGAGAGAGAGAGAGAGAGAGAGACCGTGTAGGTTGCCGATTCTTTTATTGTCCAGTCTTTTGTTTAATTCCAAGCATCTCTTCCTCTCTCTCGCAGGATACCACACTCTCTCTTGAAAGGTTACCATCCAGGGTATTAGTTTCATTATATACTCTCCTTCTATTTCCTCATCTTGTTAGTAGGGGAAAGACGGGACTTGAAACAATAAAACGATTGATGCTGCACACAGACATCCAACTCCTTACCAAATGTTTGTGTGTGTCACAACTTTATTTTATTACAAAGATGGCAAATAAATACTGCAGTGATGACATCTAGTATTGCACTTCTTTCTGCATTCCACGTTTATTGTCAAGATTCTGGCTTGATGGTTTACTTGGATCCTATAGTTGGAGAATAAATGTCACACATTTTACTTGCGTTTGTACCTATTTAAAGCGATACGCACACGCACACACTTGTGATGCAACATATGACAGTGGAAGGCAGGGGAGATATTGATTTGACAAACACAAAGCTGTCTTCTGAATACACTCCATCATGACAGCAGAAAATACACTGAGACCTTCAAGGGAACCTAAATTAAACATATACCTGCTTTGGTTTACAGTTGTGTGTGTGTGTGTGTGTGTGCGTGTGTGTGTGCGTGTGTGTGTGTGTGTGTGTGTTTGTGTGTGTGCGTGCATGCATGTGTGCGTGCATGTGTGTGTGTGTGTGTGTGTGTGTGTGTGTGTGTGTGTGTGTGTGTGTGTGTGTGTGTGTGTGTGTGTGCGTGTGTATGAGTGTCTGTGTGTGTGTGTGTCTGTGATGTGTCAAAGTGCAATCAGAGATTCAGGGGTCAAAGTTGAATGTGGTTTAGGGTTGCAGGTCACAGAGGAAAACTGAGCTTTGACACACACTGATCATGTGGAAGACCTCTCTTGGCAATGTAGTACTACAGTTATTCATGGCACAGATCTACTTCAGATGCGTACTACTACACGTTGTAAGTAGTCAGTGGTCATGATGTCATACAGTACCAGTTTTATGCCACAGTGTTATAATTTTGTAATTATCTGCAGTGAATTATGGATCTGCGTCAATACATCCTTTTATTTAGAATGTACTTTGCCTAATTAAATAAAACACATATTTACGTCTTTTATTTTTTTTTAACAGAGGCTCATTCACCTTGCTTGGAGCTGCATGTTGGGTTGTTACATGCAGGATCTGCATTCAAATGTGAACTATATCTAATTAGAACATAAGGTGGTGATCTTATTATTTTTAAAAAGTGACCACACGAACAAATTCAGGCAAAATGTTGCTTAATCAAACATATGTTGAGCTGGTTACTGTTTTACAAACCAATGACAAGTTTAGGTAAAAATTTAATTTAAAACAATGAACCTCATTTTCACAGAGTTCAAACCCTGTTGATGACTGGTATCAAGCCATTAATGTAGTATTATAGCCATTTTATATTTCTTAACACATTATAATTATAACTATTATTATCATAACTGACAACAATTCAAAATTGGTGGCACGGTGCACTGTTGCCTCGCATCTAGAAGGTTCCGTATTTCTTTTGTTCCTGAGTTCTTTTTGTGTGAAGTTTAAATGTGCTCCCCGTGTCTGTGTGTGTGCTCTATGGGTTCTCCGGCTTCCACCTCCAAAAACAAGCACTTGAGGAGAATTAATCATTCTAAAATGCCGGTAGTTGTGAGTGTGTGAGTGAGTAGTGGTGTGTCTTTCGTGTTGCTTCGTAGTGTACTGGTATCGCGCTCGGTTGCTCCCCTGCCTTTTGCCCGTAAGTCAGCTGGGAGAGGCTCCAGCAACCCCCATGACCAGTAAAAGCGGAAGAAGTAGGTTAAAAGGTGAATGAATAAATGAAGTACGTAAAATAATATTATTAGGTTGACAGTTATTATCAGTCCCATAAAATGGTAGATACTAGATTAATGAAAATATGCAGAAAGAATGAGTCATTCATTGATTCATCATCTACTTCTTCATCCAATGTGGCAGGTTGCGGGGAGCTGGAGCCTATCCCAGCTGACTGAGTGTGTGAGGCAGGGGAAGCTGTGGGCGTGACGCCAGTGCACCACGGAGAAGGAGTCATATAATGTGGAATGTTACATCCTAAGATTTTATTCTTTGTTGTTTTTGTGAAACATTGTTCACATCTTAAATTAAAATGGCCCTCCAGCTTGAATACTGCTACAAGAACTGTACTCCAGAATACTGCTGCAAGATCACAGAGGTAAGGGGAGACGGATATGAATTACTGTAAAATGTAAGAAAGGTAAGATTAGCAGACTATCTTTTTAGAGTATGTGCAGCACACAACAGGGATGACAACGTACATCCTTAGTTCTGGATTCAATGCTGCTGAAGACGAAACCAGAGGCTAAACTATATTAGCTACAAAAAAGTACTCTTATACTAATGGGAGGTAGATTTTCCAAATTAAGACTGTCTGCAAACTACTATGACATATAATTCCCAAAATAAGGATGATGAGTAACATGCCTGTTAGAAACAAAAACAGCTGAGTTGAGAGCTTAAATATTTTTCCAAAATCATCCAGCTTTCTTGGTGTTGTGAAATGGGTTATCTTCCTGAGGAAATAAGCAGGTATCAAAGATTTCTGCACTCCTTTCTGACAGACCTATTTTAGAAAACTTGGCATGGCATTAGCATTCCTCGGGAATCTAGGAGGGCTGGGTGGAAGACAATTCTGCTACTTCTGGAAAACAATGTGTCAACTGGGTAGAAATCATAGAAAAAAAATCAAATAAAATGCATTTGAATTCTGTCATTTCCATTTGAGGGAGTTACAAAGGGTGGCTGTCACTCAACATTAGAAAGGTCAAAAGTTAAATCCCTAACCCTTGCAGTCTATAAGTCAATGTGTCCAAGGCTGTAACTAGGCTATACTTATTTAGCATTTACACTAATTTACATTAACATGGTCATTCAGAACAAGAAAGAGTACATACAGGTGCATACATCCAAAGTTAAGTCTAATTAATTGAAATGGAGAGCTCCTGAAAACCTGATATTTTGAGGTTGTGTTTCCTTTTCTTTCAAAAGTAAAATCTGGTGCTCAGGTGTAGCTTAAAATTTGTCTTCCAATTTAATATTGGTTCTTTGGAAATTGAAAAATTGAAAAGACAGCATTGTATGAAAACACAGCTAAGAGTTCTCAGAGTTTTACAAAGTCTTAAAGTCTTACATATGGACTGCGCTCCTGTCTCCACTTGTGCTTTTAGCACACATCTTCCTTCCATCAGATCTTTCTTGTGTTTTTTCTTGTTTCTCCCTCATTTTTCATCCTCTCAAACTCTGACAGATGAAAAAAAAAACAAAAAAACAACTACCTGGAGCCGTCCCTCTCAAGTCAAGAGAGCATAGAACCTCATGTACTGAAATTTATAAAATATTATAGATTCATTAGATGTTTAAACTTTTGTGCAGGTTCCAGGCAATGACACTAGTCAATGTCATGTTAATCAATGTTAATCTGTACACAGTCATTCCTATGACAACCACATCCACTTGGCTTTGGCTTGAGTCTTATTCCATTTTGAACATTTCCTTCGAGCTTCCTTGACAGCTCATTCCATTTTCAGTCATTATCTACTAAAACCTCTGCTAAGGGAGTTGGGCATTTTTAAACATCTTGACAGCTTCATAGCAAACTAGCACAGCAACATTCCCCTTTACAATTTAGACACACAAGCACTAGTGTCGGCATAAACAAAGTGTTTGTTGTTTTTTTTAACCCATTACACATCTATGGCAATATGACTTCAATACATTTTGCAGGTGTTTAGTCAGAAATAAGCACTAAATGTACTAAAGGAAAATAAACTTGCCCAACTCATGAGACAGACTCATGTTTGTAACAAATATTTTTTTGGAGTTTGCATGTGCGGCATTTGCATGTTCTCCCCGTGATGATACCAAATTGCCCGTAGTTGTGAGTGTGTGTTTGCTTGGGTGTCCGTTTACATGTGGCTCCATGGTACACTGGCGTTGTGCCCTGAGTGTACCCTGCATCATGCCCCCAATCAGGTCAAGCACCCCGCAACAGTGGAAGAAGCAAGTATTTGAGGATGAATGAAAGAATGAATTTCAAACACTGACCTGTAACGGTGCTAAAAGGCTAGTCAGAAGATCAGACTCACTACGTTTTGTGGAAATGTCCTAGCAGAAAATTAAATTAAATTAATTACAAGTGGATAACAACTGTATTGATAAAATAGGTGTGCACAAAAAAGGCACACAGATTACAACTTTTTCAAACATACTAAATACAGTAAAAAAGCAAACATGAAAGGAAAAATACAAGAATTAATCAAATACAAAAAGAGAGCAATACACAATATTTGTGACTTCGTTATGATGAAGAAAAACATCAATAAGCATGAATGTTTGTTTTGAAGTAAAAAGGAAATTCCTCTGCCAGAGCACTTATATTGCTGTTGGTGTTCGATCAGGCAAAGACTATTGAAATGCAAATGTTAATGACAGTGGCAGCGCACAATCAGTCTTTCAGAAACACAATAAAACACATTGTATTTGGTCGAAAAATCAAAGTAATCGTCCTATTCAGGAAACATTCCACATTAGTCCAAACTGTCCAATAGTACATGTTTGAAACAGAATAAGTCGGAAAGGCATCCCCAAACACAATTTTTTTTTCTGAAAACATAGATATTTGGAAGAACGCTGGAGGTGTGTTGGCATCTGAGATTAATTTCAATTCTGGAAGTTGCTGATGGCTAAATATGAGTTCAGTGAGAAGTCAGAGAAAAGTGTTACTGTCAGCTGAGTCACTAATAAAAAAGCTGCATTGCTTCATGACAGAGATCTGACATTCGATGCCTGAAAAAAAAAAAAAAACTATCATACTGCTTAACAAAGTCTATTCACTGCCACTTATGTTTTCATTTTAATATTTTAAATACAAATTAAATGTTTAAGACTTCACAGATTTATTACATCAAATGAAGATTTATCTATAGAATTATTGGGTGGTAAACACAATACACAAATTCATTTATCCTTTGTAACGCAATTACATAAGCCATGATATCCAGTATTTGAATGACATCTACATTAAATATGTCAGACTCCTTGACTGCTGTCATCAAGAAGTCAGGGAACAGCAACTGTATGCACGAGAAAACTCTGCATCATAATGAGTTCCTTGTTTGATATGTGACTTTGAAATCATATATCGGAGTAGTAGCTGCACCACACAGAAAAATGCACCAGACAAAATGGACACTAACAAAGAGAATGCATAGATGAACCATAAGATAATTTAAAAAAAATAGATGCAGAAAAAAAAGACAATATGTACCTATCATCTCTAAGAATATTTAATAAAGGTTTTTTAAATGATTACAGTATCAATTTTAGAACATCAGTATGAGAGCTAAAACATTCTTCAGAAAAGTCTGTACTTTCATGCACAGGCAGGAACAGTGGCCTTCACTCAAAGTATCAGTGAAATAGCTGCATAAGCCAGTGACATTTTCCTGTTCAAGATGTACAATGCTTTTAATTTAGGACCTTAACCCTCACATTTGGACCCAGCTTTGTATAACAGAAGTGCAATCTTAAAGGGTCTTTATATATTCAACTTTGTATGTTTAAAAATAATGTAAAGCACATGCACCTAAAATGTAGTGGCTTGAAATATTTCCGAAGAGATACAGTGTGCCCTCTTTCTTTACGGTTAACGCGTTCCAGGAACCACACGCGATTGAGGAATCTGCGATCGAGATCTCGATCTATTTATCTTATCTTTACGGTAATTTTAATGCTTATGACCCTCCCCTCACTGATATTAAACCACCTCCTATCTGCATTACATTTTCCCACACTCTTATAGACTATTTAAAGCATTTTTGTGTCTCACGAAAGTCCGAGACTGACGGAACGAGCACACTTCTGGATGCCGTCAGCCAATAGAATGTGTGTACGGTATCCCGTGACTGCTGAACAAAAAATATGTAATGAGGTGAAGTCGCAATTGTTGATGTGCGATCAAGCGAGGGCGCACTGTACTTCCAAAAAAGTTCACAATTAAGGATTCTCCTGAAGAAGTTGAAACATTTGCTCTCATGACCTGCCAAAAACAAAAAGGAAAATGATAAAAGAAAACACCAAGTTTAAAGGATTATACCGAAAATGCATGTGTAGAGGGCAATTTGTCATCCATGGTGAGCCATACAGACATACATACAGTAGATAGAGGGAAACTGTAGGACACTGGTCTGGGAAGTTGTACATAGAGAGAGAGAGGGAGGGGGAAGAGATGACGAGGGGGAGGACGAAGGGGGAAAGGGTGGATTAAATAGCGAGGGTTGATGTGGTCTGCCGCCCTCTTTTTTAGGCCAGGACATTATCTCATGCTGCAGGCCAGCAGCAGTGCGCCAAAAAGGTCCAACGACCAAGTGAGCATGATTCAGAGTCAGTCAGAGCACATGAACACAATGCTGATTGGAAGTAGCTGATAGCACAAGAGTACACACAAACATGCTCCTCCGTGCACGAACACACACTCACACATGCACGCACAAACAAACACACACTCACACACACATACAGAGACACACACACGGTGCAACATTTAGTCTTTTCATAAAAATGTGTTTTATTCAGTAAGAAATGTTGAACAAAATGGAGAATGAGCTAGAAAATCCAAACATTTCACAATCATAATTCACAATGTATGTGCATAATAATTGTAAATAAAATTGTGCAATATAATCTCAATTGTAAAATCTTAAATTAAAGATGTATCCAAGTGTCTTTTTACAAAGACATACATTAGGTTTATGATATCTGACCGACGATATGTTGAAATACTCATGAAGCTAAAAGCCAATTTATAACTTGGCTGAATCCATAAGCCTTCACTCAATCAGAAGAATCTATTCGGCATCAATATTACTTCACAAAAATTAACTTAAATAAGTTTGATAGGTTAGTTACTAGTGTCCAAGTGTTCCACCACATTATGTATTACTGACCAAGGAAATTTAATCTTTTGGAAATGGAAAGTTGAATTTATTTGTATATATGTGATATGCAACATTTTTGACTGTAGAGATTTTTAGGAATCCCACTAACTTACATGTATGCCTACCTGTGCTGCGTCTGAGAAACATCTGATAGCAACATGTGACAATCAAGTGTTGCTACAGCTTACAGATTTCAGTTGGGTCTTAAAATTAAACAACTTTTTTTTTTCCTAAAGAACAAATAATTTTACAATGTTTCATGTAGATACTGACAACTGTGTGACACAAACTGCACACAAATTTATTTTGACAAGGGTATGCATTACTTTCTTTGGAGCATTCATCCTATAAATCAAGTGAGACAATACTTAGATGGACTCTGAAACTGTTTTTAAATTACCTGGGGATTCACATACATGTGAATCAATCCAATTGTGCTAAATACTGAATGTCACACAGAACACAGCTGCCAACCTTGAATGTACACAGGTTTGCAATAAAGAGTAGTGTGATGAACACACTCTTCATGGGAGATAATAACTAAGGTTTATTAATTTTGAAATGAAAAATTGGCAATGCTGCAGTCCAGAAGTCGATAGCAAGTGTGAGAATGACAATCGGTGGTAATTGCAATGAGACTTGTATGAGATTCAGAGGTTGCCACGTTGGCATCAGCACCCCCTTCACTAGTCCATTGAGTCATTGGCTTAGAGAACTGTCTTGGCAGTTTAGTTTAGTTTAGTTTAGTTTAGTTTATTTGAAAGGGGACAATACAATTTCATAACACACATGATTACAAGTAGTTAAAAAAGCCAGACTTAGCCATAAGACTAGTTTTCATATGTAGTCCCCTGGCTATGATGTATATGTGACAGGCAGGACGTCAATAAGGCATGCTGCAGGTGACTAATCCAGCAACCAATCAATGATAAGAGGTGCAAAGGCAGTGGGGTTGGTCCAAAAGAGCAAATGTTCTTCTCTTACATTTTATTTAAACATTTCCCTTAAAAAGACTATAGTGAAATGGATTAATGGATTATGCTATATATGACTGTTGCTGTGAAGCCAAAAGTAGAGGAAGATGTCTATTGTTGTTTATGAACTCAGAGAAGAAATATAATGAACACACTTCATGGCATGAAGTGTTCATAAGTGCCACAGCTGCCGAGTCATAATTTTTGTCAAACGATGCAACCCTTTCTCTGGAAGCCAGACGACCCGGTGTTGTCAGCTCTTTGTCTGTTATTTGGGTTTCCGTATATCCTGAGTCAGCAATGGCCAGAGAAGCAGAATAGTGAGATGTGTGTGTGTGCGCGTGTTTCTAATATGTAAGAAAATGAGTAGATATTACAGTAGTGCTGAGCTGAGCAGTCTGCTGCGCACACACACACACACACACACACACACACACACACACACACACACACACACACACACACACACACACACACACACACACACACACAGGCATTCAAATACAACAATGCAGAGGCTGTTACCTGATGAGAATTGTCCTATTTCCCTAAATTTTCAACACTTGGAAGGAAATACAAATGTTAAAAATGTGCTAGAAAATGTTCTCTGTGTGTGTGTGTGTGTGTGTGTGTGCGTGCGTGCGTGCGTGTGTGCGCATTCGGTATGTATTGGTGGTTTGGCCAAAAAAAGGCTTTGTTCCAAAAAATATCTGAATGGCCACATAGTAAGATCTGAGACTGAAAAAAAAGCAGCACAAGCTGCTAGCAAGAACTTATTATTAAAACCCAGAACATCTTGAAAAGTGTGAACCCTTGTTGACATGACCTTAAAATACATAAACATGTTTCCTCTTTGTCCATTATGATCTGACACTTTTATTCTTGGAGTCAATTCCCTTCACTCCAGCAGTAACAATGTGCTGTGTTTTCCTCTGTCAACTAAATTGTACAATCATTACTCCATTTCTTTAACAGCCCCTTACTAGACTCTGGCAATTTAGTCCAAGTGACTTTGAAATGGGCACTTTGCTTTATTCATTATTAAATTATTTTTCAAGCAGCACAAACATTCAGAATTGTGGTGAAAATTACTATGTTTACACTTGAATCTCAAAATACACCTTGAGTAAAACAATCAGTCTGACTTATGTCTTCTGGCTTAGGGAGTTTCATCCCTTCGGTTTGAGTAATGCAACAAAAGTGAAACTCTAACAACCAATACACGTCAGCTAAGGATCGGCTTTCACTTTCCTTCATTCAGCATGCACATTCATTTTTGAGTACATCTTGACACATTGAGCTCACAAACCCATGTCCTTATTGGTTTATATATGAACACTAAGAGCTTTTGACACCTTAAGGTTACATACCTATAACCGCTGACAAAAACGTATGATGTGACATAAAAAAATTCCATGCCCAGTTTCTTGTGCAGTTTATTCTGCCAAACGAACATCAGAGTCTCAAACTATCCAATTAAAAAGACAGGCTTAAAATGTAGTGGGTGGACTGCTGCCACTCAAGTTAGGCAAGCAACAGCAAGGAGGGCAGTATATGATGTCAGAATGGAGGAATAGATAAAAAGATTGTTTATCGGGGTGCTTTTCATTTTGTGCTGCCTCTTTTCAGGATACGTGTGGGTTTGAAAATTAAATGGAATCAGTAATCAGTGATGTATGAAGGCAGTGATTGCTTATCTATGGAATCAGTGAAGACAGTAAGTGAATCTCTCAGTGAATGCACTGTATTTCCATCTGTACTGTAACCAGTTTATGAAGCTTTCAATTAAATAACTTTAAAAATGATGTTTTTAACACTTTGCCAATTAGCTGAAATTGGGGTAGATTATTTTTGTTTTGTTTTGCCATAACTAAAGAAATGTTTTACATTAAACAGAGAAGGTCGGGAGTTGTTTTTTCAAAGGTGCATTCAAAATGTTACCGGTGCGCTCACCAATCAAATGGATAGCTATTTGATTGGTGACAGTCCTTTGAGCATAAACATACAATAACTGTTCTCTTCGTCTTCACATTCATTCTTTCTTCTCTCGTCTTTCATGAAATTGTGGCCCAATGCTGAGCTCTTGACCTTCAACCTTGCCTTGGGAATTCAAGTCTTCTTAGCCTAATTTCCCATGAAACTTTTTTTCTCTGTTTCTCAGCCTTAACCAACAGTAGGGTCAGTTTGTGAGATTTGGGGGGCCATCGAATGAGCTCATCCCTCTGACACTGCAAGTGCCTATCATCAGTCCATGAAGGCACTACGCTAATAGACTTTCCCCTCTCTTTTCCTGTCAAACAAATGGCCTGACCATGGTTACCCCTGGGAGGAAGGGCATGTCTTAATCGATACAGTTTCACGTTCTGTCATCCCCTCCCCTGTCCTGCCTACTTTGCTGAACAGATATGCTTAAATGCATACAAGGGGAAACTAGTCTAAATGTAATCAGACAAAAATTGTGTACATCTTTCATCCTCTTTGGTTGGACTGAAACCAATTATAAAATATTAAATACTTATATTGCTGATTGACTTTGCCCAAATTTCCTACATTACTAATCACTACACAACTTCACTTTATGCTCCATGTCAGTCTTTCCCTCTTTTGAGCTATCTTGAATTACTTCACTCTGACATTTGATTTAGTTCCAGAGTCCCATCATTAAACATCAGGAAAAAGTGGAGAATGCAAAATCAAATCCAATTAAAAGCGTGATGAACCACATGTGTCCCCCATATGAGTTTTAGCCAGGTCCCCCAGAAGACAACTATAGTTGAACAACAACCCTGATTGAAATGGCAGGCCTTCAAACAACATCCCTTCCCGCTGGAGCTGAGCTAAACAAACCACGCTCCCATTGGACAAACAGTAATGGGCAGAGCAGAGTCTAATTTAGAAAGTTGAGCAGAGGATTGGTTCACATACTAATGCAGACTCCCTACTTCACAGCTGGGCCTGTCAGAAGAGAGATGAGGTTCTACAGCTCTAAGGAAGTTATATTCTCTGAACATGGAAACATTGGTTTGTGGAAAGTACATTTACACGCTACCACCACAACCCATCTTAATGCACTCAACCCTTATCTTCAGGAGCAGAGCCTTTTCATAAGTGACATGTACGCGACAGTTAGGGCTTTTAAAATCAAGCTGTTCCTATGGGTGACGTAAAAGCTGCAAGAAAACTTGAACTATTTTCCTTGTTGCCTTACTACGAAGACACAGGTCTTTGCTACAGCCATTTTCCCAAGTACTCAATTTGCCGAAAACCTGGGTATACCTGGTACTGATTTTACCTGATGATTGAAGACCAAACAAAAGCAGGTTTGAACTGCTCATTTATACATTTTGCAGTTGATTTGGAAAACGTACCTTCAAACCACCAATTAGATCTGGTTTAGCTCCAAAGTAGTGAGACACTGGAGGCAAACATGAGTCTGTGGTTGCTGCAGAGTTTCCATGTTTCATTCCCGACACCCAGCGGTGCCCCCAAGCTGCTTAACTGTTCTCTATGTTTGCCACTACATACCTGTGTGAGCAATTGTTCTTTTTGATGAAGATGAACTAAACACAGGAGTCGGCTCACTGATGAACATTTCCACTCAATCCTGAGGATTTCCTCAGCTAAAACTGAAACTTCAAACATTGATGAACCTGTATCCAAAATGAGACACCAGGCTTAGACCACTGAACATCTCAGGCAAACAAACTGAGCTTTAATGTACGATCAGTTTTCAGTGGAGTTTCATTCTTATTCTTTGCATTTTTCAGATATAGTTAATGCATTACTGTAAGTTTTTGATAAACACTGAACCAGTCTGACCCTCAACTTCAACCATTTTTAAAATGTTGGCCCTGTGTGTATTTGAGTTTGACTCCCATAACTTCAAGTAATCTGTAGAACAAATATTTATATTCATTATAGCACACTCTGAATTTCTGTACTTCAAGTTAAAAATGATTACTAAAGCAGAACTGTCATGGAGTATTTATAGACAAAATATTAGTATGTATGTAAATGACACAATTAATGAAGCAAATATTCTGTATGATCGAGCAAGCAAAATATTTCACTAGGCTTAAGCTTGTGATCAGGTATTGATTTCCTAGCAGTAAAGGCTTGACAGGAAATTTTCTTTTTCCACAATTAGCCTTATTTCACAAAAATTTTGGAACACTATTACTTCAGGGACTTTGTTCATCAGAGTATTTAGTGCATGTGTGCAAAGCACTTCAGAATACACAGTGAAAACCCACCAGGGGGTGTATGGAAAGCTTGCTTCCTTTATTTAATTGGCAGTTATATTAGTGGCTTTGCTCTCTTGAGTACAACACAGTTACCTAGTCAAAATAATCACAGGCTCTGACTTTATGTGTAAATACTCCCAGAGGGACAGAACACACTCACATAGACACTGAGAATGAATGGAAGCAAAATGAAAACACACACACACACACACACACACACACACACACACACACACACACACACACACACACACACACACACACACACACACACACACACACACACACACACACACACACACACACACACACACACACACACACACACACACACACCAGAAGCAGAGATCATGGTAGTTGCTGAATTAATTACCTGGAGAAGAAAGGAAAGACAGAATACCTGTGACAGGATAATACATAATGAAAACATTTGTGCCACCAGAGCAAAAGTTTTCACCCCTTCGACATTCTGGAGAGTGATGCCAAGGACAGGGGCAAAAACAGCCTCTGACAAGAAAGAAGACTACAGGAGGGTGGCAGAGAAGGAGGAGAACAAAGTCAATGCAAATAAGATGCTATGCACACTATATGAATAACCTAAAGGAGATCTTGGGTTAGTGTATATCTGTTGAAACATACTGTATAAAAGTAACTGGTTTCCATGGCCAGAGAATGATAAAATGAGTAAAATGCTTCATCTATAATCCAGAGAAGTTCTGAAAAAAGTGGACAAGCAAATGACAGGCATTGTCAGCTCTCATCTGCCCTTTGGGTATACAAAAAGAGCCTCCTCCACGTTTAGTAATGGAAGACGTTTCTTTCTCTTTTCAAAGCAAGGAAGGTAACAAGGTGTCTGCATGGCAATAAAAAAAAAAGTTCCCCCGAAGGTTAGGAAAGACACAGAGATGAAAAAATTTCCAATTGTTAAAACTAAGCTCTGCACATGTCTTGACAACCTCCAGGTCACTGTGTACCAATTCCTTCAAAAGGGGACAGTCAGATACCCAGGCAAGTAAAGCTGACAGACTTATTAAATACAAACGAAAAGACAAAAAAAAAAAAAAAATCATTCCCCCAGGAGTGCCACAAAGAGAACAAAAGTACTGAAGAAAATAGGAGGTCTACAGTGATAGAGGACATCCACCCGAAGCAAACAGATTAGACAGGTTGCATAAAAGGGAATTAATAAAGCTGAAAATGAAAGAGTCTTGATGTGACATGAGATGCATTTTAGGATGTAAATGACAGCCTCTTTGTCATTGTCATTCCTTCTCTTCTTCATGGTTCTTTTAAGCAGTAAAAAGATTGTGAGGGGAGAGGTCACTAGCTTTAATGCCAATCTGGCATGAAAGGCAGTGGGGAAAGGAAAAAGAGGAAGCAGGAGCAGGGGAGTTTTCAGAATTAAAAGGAAGGCATTTATGTGTCTTGCTCTAAGGCTCTTTATATATATACACAGTATATATATACACAGTATATATATATATATATATATATATATATATATATATATATATATATATATATATATATATATATATATATATATATATGTTTTATTTTTTTCTCCCTGACTTCTAATTTAGCATTTCTCACACAGCACACAGAAAATAAATGAGAGGGGAATAGAGAGCAGAGAGCTGGAAACAAAGATAAATAGTATGTGCAAGTGAGAGGTTAAAAAGTAAAAGAAATTATATATTTTTTAAAAACGCAATAAAATTATTCTAAAAATGATGTAGATAAAATATAAAGAATCATCCACGAGAAATGTAAAATGATGAAGCAAAGGCAAAGAAAGGGAAATATTTTTTATAAAAACATTCTCATCAGTGGTTGGGTGGAGGAGGCTTTTTCCACTAAAGAGTATTCTTCAATGGAGTGCTCTTATAACTATAGTCTTAATGCAGGTTAGTCCATGTTGTGAAACAATAGCAGGCACACATACTGTATGTACATGAACGTTCCAATAGACAGACGCACAAAAACAAAAGATGACATAATGCAAATGTTTTACTATTAGTGAGATGAAGAAAAGTACAGAATCTCATGGTATGCTTTAATTTTACTGACTTCTGTATCAATCTCACAAATACAACACACACACACACACACACACACACACACACACACACACACACACACTAACTTACACACCCCTGGCTGATAACGGTGACTGCAGACATAACAAAG
Source organism: Antennarius striatus (assembly GCF_040054535.1). Lineage (NCBI taxonomy): Eukaryota > Metazoa > Chordata > Actinopteri > Lophiiformes > Antennariidae > Antennarius > Antennarius striatus. The sequence continues at coordinate 8,001,657 of NC_090789.1, read as the reverse complement.
AAGAGAAGAGTAATTTATCCACTGTCGTATGACTGAATCCTGATAAGGCTGGCCTCTATTCTCCTTTTTTCATCTCTCCTACATCCTTTCTTTTTCTTGTCATCACATCACATCCTCTTTCCTTTCTTTTGTCACTTCAGTATATCCTGCTCCATATAATTAGATTCTGTCACTCAACCTTTAATGTAAGAATATTGAGTAAACAGCAACAGGTTACTGACTCTTCCACCAAAATGTGATATTTCTATGAAGGCTGAATATTTGAGGTCCAAAGAGTGACAAGAATGGGAAGAGAGAAGGAAGTTGTAAGAGCAAAAGTGGTGAAGAATCCTTGAACTGTGGATTAAATACATGAGAGAGGTTTAGACAACCAAATGGATAATGCCTTGTGACAGGTTGGAATGATAGCAGTTTGTACATAATGAAAAACCTTTTAAAGCTTAGAATGATATGATCAAGCTGAGTTATTATTCCCCAGTTATTCTTTCTGTTGGGGCTGGATCTTCAGTAAAGCACTTTATTTCATGTTGACAAATAAGGGTGTGAAATGCAGTCTCCTAACTGAGATGTCATGTCCTCCCAACATGGTATATCCAACTTTTATTCATTTTTCAACCCCTAACATCCAGTCCCATTTTTCTGCTCTACATCCCAGTCCCTACATTCAGCCAAAAATCGGAGTGTGTGTGTGTGTGTGTGTGGGGGGGGGGAGCTGTCAGACGAAAATGCTCTCTGAACGCCAGCTGTCAAATTCACTCTTCCCTTGCCTCTCGTCCTCCTCTTATGCTTCATCTTTAACTGGACTCAATTCACCTCTAAGATGCATCACAAGGGTTTTGTACCTCACCTACATGTCAGCCTAGGTTTTAATAGGCAGAACTTGGGTCTGACTGGCCACTCAAAGAGGACTGCTGCTAGTGTAACATGGTGCAATAGTCTTGCTTCCAGTACAGTTGTGTTTTGTGATGTTCAAAAAGCCACCAATCAACTTGAGTGAGTCACCCGATCAGAGATGAATGGGAAATATATATATATATATATATATATATATATATATATATATATATATATATATATATATATATATATATTGCTCACTTAAATATGCTGTTGCATCATATTGGTTTTGTGCAAACATTTTTTATATATCTCCCCAGAAGGCATTACAATATTTCAGTCTAGTTTTGCTTTATGTAAATGATCATAAAGTATTTTAGTGTATCGTCAGTTTTTTTCTGTTGATGCAGCTTTTACAGTAAATTCCTGTATTTTATCTCTTAGATACAGAATGCATGCGCATGTTCTTATGCAAAGGATATGCTGTAAAATAACTTTGATGTCAGATTTTGATGGAAATTTACCTGTGGTTCTGATTTCAGCTATCTCGCAATGAATGTACTGTAGTTGTCAGCGGAATATATGATCTTCAATGTGTGATATAGTTATCTCTCTGTGTCTCTCTCTCGGTATTTCATTCTCAGCAGTTTCTTGTTCTCTAATTAATTTCCTATTCACACATACCAGCATCCCTTCTTCAAAGTGAATCCTCCCTAGTGGAGCCAGTAGCCACATTTCCTGTCAGCATGTGTTCCAATGTGTACTATGCGTACTATATTACTATATATGTAATGTGTACTCAGGGCTTGAAATTAACTTTTTTTCTTGACAGAGATGATTGATAGAGATCGCTCCGTCCATCTCTCTCCCTTGCCCAGGAGAGTAGTCGCAGCTGCGCTCTCATTGTTTTCTGGCAGGACCGCAGGAGCGCGGTCCTGCTCAGACTGTTTTGCGCACATTCTCCGGCAGGTCCACACTCACGTATCCGCATCATACACACTGGCGGTAGTGCGTTCGAGGGTGCACACTCGGCGCCTACGCGTTTTCCGCACATCCACACAATACCTGATGAGAGACGCTCACCTGAGGATGCTGCGTTGGTCCGCCTCCGGGTTAGGGGCCAAACTGAGGCACTACCTGGGTGTGGCTTTAATAGCGCATTGTGGCGCGCTGTCAGGCCAGCCCGGTTCCTGGACTGAACCATTTTGGTTATTATTGGATTGTTTTGTATTTTAAAACATCACTACAAGATGTTTTATGTTGCCCCAAACTCCACCATGTCTTTAGTGAACATTCGTTTGCATTTTTCTCGGCCATTTTGCCCTCAGCTCGGACTTCAGGGGATAATTCTGCGCAAAATATCTGTGCTTTGTTTCATAGTGGCGCTTCATGTTACCACTTGTAATTCATGCTACGTGTTCAGACCATATGAGGTAAATGGTTTTGAACTGCCTGACGGAGGAATAAACAAATTTCCTCCACTCATTGTTAACCAGCGGTTTTCCTCGTTAACCTCCCTTCGTTTGGAGCTAAGCTGTCTCCCTTCTTCTGTGCTCCACTGTAGCGGTAAACCCATAGCGGTAGCGGCAGCATGCTGTCTCACTTCCTGGTGCACTGACAGCGCAGGGTAGACAAACGATCTGATTGGCTGAACTGAGTGGCGCTATTACCGATTAACTGGGGGAGCAGCACCCGCCGTCTGTAGCCGCGAACTGCAAGTAAAAATGCGCCAAGAAAATCTACTCTCGTGAATTTATCATAGTGTGGTCATGGGTCCAGACAGAACCATCATCGCGGTCCGCCATTTGGTGACACCTGCTCTCTGGAGAGAGAGAAAAAGTGAAAGAGAAGAGGGAAAAAAGGGCGCACCAGATTTTTTTTCCCTAGTCGCAACGATGCTCCCAAATATATTTAATAGTCACACTGATAAAAATTTGAGCACATAAGCGACCAGAATGGTCGCAATTTTGAGCCCTATGTGTACTATATAATTATGTCATAAAATATATTAAAGGGCCAATTACTTTAGGTAATTGTGATAATCTCAAAATGTGACAGTACAAATTTATTTCTCTTAGTCTAACACTTTTAAAAAACTAGCTTTTGTTAATTTCAATTTAACCTCACTAGTTACCTTGAAAAATGTGACAGCCATGTGGAGAAGCTATTCCCCATCACCACGCACTGCATTATCAGAACTGTGCATACAGTTCTGAGATTGACTTTCAAAACTGAATTCTGTGTTGGTCATTGGCTGAAAAATGTTGCCATTCATGTTCAACTGGAAGTAAAATCACCATAAAGGTAAACAGTACAACATACTTATAGAATTATTAATTTGAACAGAGTTTAGAACAAACAGGTAAAAAAAAAAGATGAGTGGAGGCGGTGGTTAAATGCACACGTACGTGCAACAAAAAAGCAACAAGAAAGTTCACGAGGTAACTAAACACCAAAATAGAGGCAAGCTGAAGAAAACTTAAGAAGAAAGACGTGAGCTACGGTGAAGCCACCAACAGAGAGATCAGTAATTGTCTGCGTGTGCCGGAGAGTGGGACAGGGACAAGCTCCGCTCTAGCTGTAGGGAGGGATGGGAAGTATGTGTGACTGGCCAATCACAGAGCGTGAAAACAGTCAGGATGATTTTCCTTCAGTCCGATCATGAGTATTAACGGGTTTTATTCGTATCGTACTCATACTTGTCAAAAATGCGTTATCCGTACTGGATACTTGTATGAAACACTGATGGGAAACTTTGGTTGGAAATACAGTTTAAACTTGGCAAAAGCTGGAAAGATCTCCAGGCTGAATGGACCATTAATATATTGAATTTTTGTGATCTTAATTGATGCACTGGATGAAAAAGATATGATGTCAAGAAGGGAACAATCACGTAAGGTATGATATCAAATCTGCAAAACAACAGACAAATAGGAGCATAATAAAATTAATGTATTTTCTGATGTTGTTTCCCTTGTCTGAGGTGCACTGGCGCCGCGCCCGGAGTTTCCTCACCTCACGCCCTATGCCAGCTGGGTTAGGCTCCAGCTCCCCGTGATCCGCTCAAGCGGATGCAACTGGGTTAGAAAATGAATGAATGTTTCCCTTGAGTCACTATTATTGAAGTTAAAGGCAAAATTTCAGTTTTGTGATTTTTCTATAATCGTTCAACATACAGTAATGAAATTATTTTGAATTGCAAAAACAATTAAAAACAGCTAAATGCCATATTGTCAACTAAATAAGAATTAATAAAATGAAAAATGAAATAAAATAACAAATCTTTCTGATTCGTGATTCAAAAGACACACACACACACACACACACACACAAACACACACACACACACACAAACACACACACACACACACACACACACACACACACACACACACACACACACACACACACACACACACACACACACACATACGCAGACTTATACACATCCTTTCATTTCTCAAATTTAAATGAAAGGATGTAGGACGTGCAAATGTGAGACCAAATGACACAGGTGAAACAAAACTCAAAGTCAAAGTCCAAAGTAGTCCAATTTAAGACGTGCAATGGACAGTTCAAGACTGGTATTCGGTATATGATGGTGGATCTATTAAGCTACAATTACAGTCATCAATACTGGAGTGAGATCTGTAGGGAAAGCAGGGAACAGGTGGAGGAGAAGCTAGAAAGGTGGAGGTTTGTACTGAAAAGGATAGGAATGAAGGTTAGCCTCAGTAAGACAGAGTACATGTGTGTAAATGAAGCCTGGAATGTGTCAAAATGTCAAAAAGGCTTGGGGGGGGGCGATACTTTCACAAGGCACTGTACATCCACCAACTACCGGTGCTATCCTAAAGCACAACTCCTAACTCGGATTTTCACTTGTATTTTGAACAAAAATATGAACAAAGCAATGGCTCATTTCTCAAAAAACTTGTAAGTCATTTTGCTTGTATATCAAGGTATTAAGGTATATGTCTTATTTTGTGTGTGTGTATATGTGTACCTACATGTGCTTACCTATTGAGTGTTTTGCAGCAATAAGTCAGTGAAGCAGTTAAAGGCATTTGGCAATGCTTCCATAGTATAGCTGAAAGAGTAGCAAAGGAAATGCCCTAGCACCCACAGCCTCCATCCATCAATCCACTGAGCCTTGTCCTAGCCTAGACTAATGGCGGATGAATGAGATGGAAGAGAGAGACATGCTGTGATTCATACCATTTCAATAAATTCCCAGAAGCGACGAGGATTCTAGAATGAATGATATTGAGGACTAGGAATTCACATTCACAGTGATGGCAAGAGATAAGAATATGACTTGAGAAGGGCAGGTAGGATGAGCTTAATCTGTGCCAGAGCATAATGAGCAGCTTTGCTGTAAAGCTCTGGGCCTTTAAGTCACATTCGGCGGTGAGTGGCTGCTTTATAAAGTCCACTGTCAGAGCAAATGATGCTGATGATGATTATTCATCAAACAGATGGGGAAATTATAAATATTAATCTGAAATTTTACATACTGAGAATCTGCTGTGTGTTGTCACGCATCTGTGAACTACAAGGTTTGTGAGCACACAAATACTAAATATCTCAAAGTGTTATGCAAATACTTAATTAGTAACTTGACTGTAAATATGAATTAGGGAAAGGTTACATCTAGGCAGAAAGAAAACAAAAGAATGAGCAAGAACTAAGCTGCAGGGAGCTTGTATCTCAGAAGAAAAACTTTCATGTGATTGGCCATAATCAGACAGAATGTAGTAAAATACAAGAAATATACAAATAAAATAAAAAAGTGGGAATAAATAAATGAAAGGCCAGGAACTGATGAATAGGATGTGACGGGGCTAATTTCTAAATGCAGAGTCAGGGATGAACAGAAAAACTGTTGAGGTCATCACAGGATCTGACTCATAATAAAATTATGCAGTCATAGCATGCACACACACACACACACACACACACACACACACACACACACACACACACACACACACACACACACACACACACACACACACACACACACACACACACACACACACACACACAGAGTCTTATACACATCCTTTCATTTACAAATTTACGAGTGGCCTCCAATCCAAAAACAGGTAAAAATACCATGGATTTTATTTAAAAAAAACAAAACAAAAAAATAACAAGGAAGTAACTAAAATGGAATACTGGACAAATCAGACTGAAGACCTTCATTAATGTTCTCTATGACAGCACTAACCTAAGGCCCAACTGCAACACCATCAGGTTGATTTAATGTCCACCTTATTGGTGTGTTACGAGTCTACGATTATTATAACGAGATAAGTCAAGTACATTGATTTTAAGACAGTCATTTCTGAGTAGCACACATAATTGATCTTATGTCAATGGCACCAGCCTAAGCTCCTCCACTTAAAAGCAGGGACAATGTGATACATAAGTTAATATTTCAATTCTGCAGGAAATTAAGATAAAAAACAGAGGAAAGGTGCACGAGTCACGTAACCATGCAAAACGGACCTTACCAAACCTTCACCTCATCTACAACCACTAAATCGATCAGCCACATTTCAGTTAACAAGTTCGCAAGAAGATGTCTTTGCCACACCATCACGTAGAACTCCTGTAGAGGAACTAGGCGGGAGGAAGGCTGGATCAATACTTAAATTTATTCATCTCTCTTTGAAAAAATCTATGCTGTCAGTATCTCTTATGCCTTATTGTAACATATACAGTACATCCAAGCAAATGTGCAGCAAAACCAAGTCAATCAATACATAATTTGGTGTTCACATAAAGGCATAATAAGGTAGTATGGTGAGTGTGTTTAGATCATGCAATCAAACTGGAGGAGAAGTACACATGTAGGGAGATGGATGTCTCTGCAACATGCAAACCTCCTCTCAGTCATGGCATCCTGAAAATAAAAATAAATTCATGTATTACTTATCAAGATGAGAAAATCAATTTCTCAGTAGCTACAAAACCTGTTAGTTCTATCTCTGTGTTGTTTTTGTCATTAAGAGGCAAAGGGAATATCAGACATCGATTTCCGATTTTTAAAACTCACTGCCTTTGTCTCTTCTTGTTTCTTACAGCACTATCACAACATGAAACCCTTACTAAGCTAGATGAAATCAAAAGCTCCTATGGAAAAGACAACCAATGACATCCTGCTGGCACTCGTTGCTAGCATGCATTCAATTGAACATATGGCCAGATTATACTGTATTTGTCCGTCACACTTCTGTCTCTCTGCTTTGAAAACAAGTAAAAGGAAGCATTTTCAATAAACTGTCAAGTGATTGATTCACCAGATGCTGCAATCACTGAAAGAGGATGGCATGAGTATCTCGTGATGATAGTTTGAAAAAGATGTGAGTTGAATGTAGAACACAGTGTGGCTTTTATGGTTATTCCCTTTTCAGGTGAACAGAAAGCCATATAGACTAAATCTCATTATGCTGGCCTGTCATATGCTGTTTCTGTCTCCTCTCTTCCAGATGGTTTGGTTTCATCCTCTTTTTTCTCTCTCTCAATCTCTGTTTTTGTATCTCTTTCCTTCCCCGACCCCTGCTTCCGATTTCTGGCTCTAAATAACTTGTTTCTGCATGGATAGACTGAAATAATATCCAGGGTGACACATCACAGATTTGCCTTGTGGAATTAATGTAATTGAAAGAGCACAGAATGTTTTTAATGAGTTTTTATTGCATATTGATCACACATTGATAAAACCACCAAACATTTGATATACATTCTACTATGATGGGATCTTTATGTCAGCGGCTGTCTGTGTAGAGGTTTACTATAACTATGGACCCTACTGTCAAGAGCACAGATGTTAATTTGGTTCAGTGGAATATCACAACACAAGAGTCTGGCATGTCCGTTTATAATGAGTACAGGCGGAAGAAACTCAGCTTTTAAGATAAATTGACAAGCCGATGCTTCATTTTTCCTTTTTTCCTCATTTGCTACTCAAAATAGACCTAAGTGTGTATTCACCATTCCATATTTTTGCGACCGTATTCTGTCATCACATTTTGAAAAGCTGATATGATGACATTAATTATTCTGAGGCATAAGAACGAGAGATTTACTGGTGAGCAAATGACCTACAATTTTTTTTTATTTGAATATATATATCCATCATTAATGCCAAGAAAATCTATGGTGTCAATTTTTCTAGCTTGTTTGTATGTACAGTACATCCATCCATCCATCCATCCATCCATCCATCCATCCATCCATCCGTCCATCCATCCATTTTCTTGTAGGTGAGATGATCGCAATTACCTTATCTATGGCTGTTTATCTGCCTGGTCATGATCTGCTGAAGCCTATCCAGGCTTGCTACAGTCAGAAGGCATGGCATTCCCTGGATAAGATACCAACTCATCACAGGGCCATATGAAGACAAACAGCCACAAACATTTCAATAGATCAATCCAATTAAGCTGTATGTTTTAAGAGGAAGTCAGAGAACCTGGAAAGAATCTATGCAGACAAACTGCACATAAAGAAATCGAACCTAGAACATACTTGTTATGAGGCAACCCTCTGTGCTTCCCTGTACCTACATACATACATACATAAATACATACATACATACAAAAAATTGTGTCAGTCTATGTTGTCAACATTGAGATACTATTAAATGTGAGAAGGTTAAAATTCACAATATTACATTTTTTGGCCATGTTGAATATTTGCACATACTCCATTGCAATTCATCCACTCATGACACTGAGAACATGTTTCTACCTTTTGCTGGCACTAAAAGAAACATTAGACACTCAAGGAAACAGTATACCATCATCAGTTAGTACTCTTCAGTTTCAATGAGTCCCAAGTGAAAGTCCTCACCATTGCAAGGAGCAAAGCCACTGGCCACTGGTATTGTCCTTGAAATTATACTACTGTATTTTGGTTTAAAAAACAACAACAAAACCAACAAAAAAACAGGCCAATACTAGTAGCATTGCACCTAGCAATGGTGAGGACATCCACTTGGTACTCAATAAAACTGAAGAATACTAACTGATGATGGTATACTGTTTCTTTGAATGTGTAATATTTCTTCTAGCACCACCAAAAGATTGCCACTAATTCATAGTGTCATGCCTTAATGGAAATTGGATGAATTCCCATGAGATATGTCGTCATATGAACATTTTTTTGTTCTTTTAACTGCGTCATTGTAAGACAAAATGTTCATTCATTCAAAACACTTATATTTGAGTGGCATTATAAATGAAGTCATTGCACAGAATAAAAGAGTAGACCAACCTAAAATGGCCTGCAGTATGACTGCTGGCTCCACACTCTGGACTTACCTATTTTTTATTTAGTTTTTTTTTTTTTTTTTTTGTCCAGAGGCAGTAGGGACCCTCCAAGTGGAGAGGGATTAGTTAAAGGGGATTAAAAGCACATCCCCCTTCAGTAGCTAATCAAACATGCTCTCTCTCATCTCTCTCATCCCTCCATCATCTGTCTTACTTTGTTTATCAGTTAGCACAAGCTGTCAAATGATAACAACTGCCATTGGTTGAAACAGCCTCATTTGGTTTGTGTCCACTTGCATACGAACTAGTATCAGGCTCAACTAGTTTGTTATTAGCATAAAGCTTATTGACCAAACATTAAGCATATACAAACATTGATATGGTGGTAATATACCAAAATCAAGAGTATCAGTGGAGTATCATAGCAACACACTGAATTGCAAGTAACAACATGGAAATCTGCTTATTAATGATTTTGTTAATCTATGTACTGAGTGCTGAAGCTGCACAACGTTTGACAGCATGCTATAAACTTCATTATAAACACATGACTGTTGAAAGACAACAAACAACGGAGTTCGAAAGAGATACAAAGGATGTGAACATAAAATATTACAAAAAGCTTTCACGGCTCAGAGCTCATTCACATTCTCCTCTGTTTGTGTACTGACTTTCCATTACTAAGTAGGTGCTGTCTTCACTGATTTATACTTCAAAATGAATTCATTCCTCTGCTAACCAGTTGCAAAAACCAGGATGAAAATTCTAAGGAATGGACCCCTGCGGAGTTCAGGTGGAGCACCATCAGATAAAATTGTGTTTGTAGAATAAAATAGGAAACTACTGTCTGACACTTTCCTGCCTTTAAGAGTTTCTATTGGTGGTGCTAAAACCTGATTTGGTGTAGATACTCTACACCAAATCAGGTTTATACTGTATGTCAGTTTGAGATGGTTTTCATTCAGTATGGACTTTATGAAAGATCATATTGCCATTACATATGTAAGAAATACCAATGCGGATTATTGTTTTAAGCATTCAACACAAAGTTGATCCCATATGTCCACGTAACAGCTATCATTTCTGTACTTATAAAATTGTATATAATGTTTAAGAAGCCTGTTTACAACACTTCTTAAAGCCATGAACCATGAGCAATTATTTGGAAACAAGTTTCAGGCCAACTGATGTTTATTGTTTTCCAGTTTTTTGAACAGCTGAGATAATGACATTAATTATTCTTATTTTACTTTACTGGATAGTAAAATATGTAGTGCATATCTGTTTAAGCTGATTGATGTTTTGCTATATTCATATGTTTGACTTTGCTATTTCGCAATACATAGGTAGTCTGAGTCTATCTGAGTTTATTTTCAGGAAGCTGCTGTTAACCCTGCTTAAAAGTTATGTTACGCTGCAAGGCTGAATTACTTAATGGAATACTCAGATAACCCTAATATCATATTTTTGTTTGAGATATGAGCACAAATCTTAGTTACCAGTCATGCCTCAGGGCACCACTGCTTGTTGCCGGAATTGGAACGGATTAACCTTGTACCTCAAGGTACTACTATACAACTGTACTACAAGTGACAAGTTTTTCATTACATGTTTGTATTCACGCTTTGACCGATTATTACAAAATAACAAAGAAATACATCTTAAGAATACAGTGCCTACTTTCCCGTTTTTTCTCAATTTCTATACTTGTATACTGCAGTAGAGACAGTGTACTAGTAGCTGGATTGAAGAAGTCCAGAAGCTAAAAGGACATGAATTCCATGGAGAAACGCTGACATTTAACTCCTGGCAAAATGATCAAAGGTAATTGGATTATATAAAAAAAGATCCTGTGATAGTATGTCATTAAAGAGGGACTGATATATGGTTTGAGTACAGAGGCTAATGGTTCTGAATGAGGAATTGGTGATATGTTCTGCATGGTAAAATTTATCACACAATAACCATAGTCTTATTCCATTCACATGTGACTACTCAATGCAGTTCAATATGGAAATGAAGATGGAGAACATGTTTTCAGCACCCTATTGAGGGCAGGAGATATATCAGTGGGGCTACTGAACTTAACTTTCTTGTGCTACTGTTGAGGAAAAGTCATTCATTCATGAACATTGAAGACAAGACATCCAGTAATTATCTCACCTTCAGTCTCATTTCCATCAGCATATCCCAACTGACTACAAGCAAAGGCCACATATACCCTGGATTGCCAGTTTGTTACAGGAAAAATTCGAGACATGCATTCCACACAAACACATTCATACATAAGGTTAGTTAAGCATGACCAATTCACCCAAGTTGCATGTTTTTGGAGGGTGGAGGAAGTCAGAGAAAGCAGAGAGAACTCAAACAGACACAGGAGAACATGCAAACTTTGCACAGAAAGGCCCCAGGCGGTACTGAATCAAAGACCTTCTTGCTGTGACGCAACATTGCTACCCACTACACCACTGTGTTTCCCATTGTTGAGGAAAATGTTGAATTATATTCAATGTAGGGACAGTTTAGAAACTACCATGAGGAGCTTAAATGCTATGGAGTATGACCAATGTAAATTAAAAGCTCATCTGAAATGGGACCATCTTATTTTTGCTTTTTTATTTAGACTATATAGCTGTCAAAATCTGTAAGCAACTGATTTATGTGGTTAGCCGCTTATGTTTATTATCGTTAGCAGGTGTGACCAAAAGAGCATCCATTTATACTCGGGCCATAATGAATATGAAGAGACAATTGTGAGAATTAAATTTGAAACAGACACAAATAGAAGTCTGTTTAGCGTCCCACTAATAGGTTGCAGCATGACATGAAAGAATGATGCCTTTTTTTCTACATTTCTGCCCCTAAACCCATTACAGTGATCTACTGTTTTGGTGCTATGACGAGGTATTTTTAGCGCCTTGATATTAAGTCTTCTTGTTTAAGGGAGCTGGACGCGAGTGACAGCTCTGAAACAAGCTTTTGACACTAAAACCGTCACTAATGCTAATTCCTCCAGTTCCTGCAAAAAACATTAATCTTTCATAATGACACAAAGGCCTACTGTTGAAGGGAATGAGTTACTTTCTGTCTCCCTAAAATCCTTGGAAGCCCCTCAGTCACAAAACTATTCTTAATTAGGTGTGGCATAAAGGACAAAATGTTAGAAATGAAACAGGATAAAAAGAGGAGGAACTGGCATTATGTAAAGGACTAGATTAGTGTTTGGTGTGTGAATGAGCGTGTGTTGGGTGTCTGTGTGGTGGTGGTGGTGGTGGTGGGGGTAGTACCCATGCCCGTCTGTAATGAAAGAGTCCTGCTTCCTCTCATCTTGAAAAGTATTATGTTAGAAATACTGTCCATAGGGAAAGAAAAGAAAAACACTCTGTACTGGTGGTTAGTCACACACTTACAATAAAACGCAAACCTGATAAATTGATTTTCTATATCTAGTTGTGTGCCTATGTGCAAACATTTGGTTCAAGATATTTCTCGTGTGTGTGTGTGTGTGTGTGTGTGTGTGTGTGTGTGTGTGTGTGTGTGTGTCTGTGTGTCTGTGTGTGTGTGAGAGAGAGAGAGAGAGACAGAGAGAAAGACAGAGAGAGAGAGAGAGAGAGAGAGAGAGAGAGAGAGAGAGAGAGAGAGCAAGTGCATGGTAGTATGCGAAGCAGAGATTTAAAGAGAGCTTCAAACTGCAGTGAAATGAGTCAGAAGGAAGGATTAGTGAGAGGTTATAAGCCTGTTGTAGGAGTTTGAGCCTTTTTTTGCTGAAGATCAGACAGAAGACAGCATTACAGCCAAATCAGACACTGTGCTCTTCCCACACTCTGTTTCTATTTATCTTTTTTGCAGTACAATGACTGCCACACACGCCCTTGGTTATTGTGTCAGGCTGTGACTATGGAGAGGAACAATGTGGATTAATTGTTTAGAGGCAACCCAAATGAAATGTCACAAAGAAAAGGTATCACTGGAGTAGAACAATGATTATTAATCTGCAAATAGATATGCAACCATATTGTAGCAGAGAGAAAAGAGTCATTTTCTCTCAGCAAATCACATATCATAAGACAATACTTTGTGGACTGCCTAAGTGGAGAATGTAACATGACTGACACTCAGCCATGATCGTCAACACAGAATTAATGACACTGTTGTCTCGGTTAATTCCTATTTTAAGGCCTTTGTAGAATATCTGTGAAGAAGGCTTAATTAATCTTTTTTCTTGCCCTATTAGCTCACACCAGTTCATTGCTCCTGCACAAGTACACACATGGAAAGTCAAATGTATGCTTTCATGCAAGGATTCTCACATGGATACCTGCATATCACATCGTATATGTCCTTTTCAATTCTGAAAATTAATTCAATTAAATGTAACAAATGAAGTAGAGTGCATTAAAGCCTTCTCTGGCCACACACTGCTTGTCTTCAAATCCAAAGCCCAGTGATTCGAGTGAGGGTTTGGCCTTTTCCCTCCAATTAGGTTTATTTATTTCAGACATGTGACAAAAAGACAGAAACCCACCACATATTTCACACTATATAAGAGCCTGACTGTTTGCCAAGATGATCTGCTTGTGGAATGTCTGGGTTTATGATGGTTATAAAGAATTAAAAGTCAGCTAAGAGTCACGGCCAAGTAACAAAGTGGGCAAAGTGGATTGTTTGAGACACCCAAATGCTAATGAATGCGCTCCTAGATTCATATCTAGGGTATTTTACTCCCTTTGATTACAAGATATAACTCGTCAGGTGTAAGAACATTATTCTGTGCAATTTCATTCAATTTACCTGAAATATGGGGGCAGTTTAAATGGATTTGCCTTTGAAATGAATAATCAAGATCAAGAATTGATACTGCATTTTCTATTGATATGCACATGCTTATGATGAACCAGCCTGCTGGGAAGAAGACAGGAATGGGATGAGAGATCATTCCACTCATCAAACGCACGCACACACCCACGCACACACACACACACACACACACACACACACACATACACACACACACACACACACACACACACACACACACACACACACACACACACACACACACACACACACACACACACACACACACACACACACACACATCCTGATGTAGACAAGTACACAGAAACACAACCACTCACACTTTTGAAAAGAGTGAAGAGATTAAATGTGGCTGTGAGCCAGTGGAAGATATTACAGCTATGATTCATCACTTGCTGGCCTGGGATGATCCTGGATCTTACTGGCAGCAATGAATATTAAAAAATAAATTGCAACTTTCATATAGAAACGAGGCAACAGTAAAAGATGGTGGAAACATTAAGATAAAATATTGAGACCTTATGATGGTGTAAACTAGAGGAAATAACTATATATATATATATATATATATATATATATATATATATATATATATATATATATATATATATATATTAAATGGAAAAAAAAATATTAGACCACCCTTGTTTTCTTCAATTTCTTGTTAATTTTAATGCCTGGCTCAACCAAAGGTACATTTGTTTGGACAATTATGATGATAACAACAAAAATAGCTCATGAGAGTTTAATTAAAGAACTAAGAACTATTCATTTTCCATGGTTTTCTTGATAATAACCAAAATTACTTAAATCCTTACATCAATAGCTATGGCATTGTACCGCTAAAAACACTACTTTTAAGCATTCCATGTTTTCTTTTCTGTTTGCTTTACACACATGATACACACAAGAGTTAATACTTAATAGCATAACCACTGTTTTTGATGACTGCAGCCATGCGTCTTGGCATGCTCTCCACCAGCTTCTGACATTGTTCTGCTGTCACAGCAGCCCATTCCTGTTGGACAAATTCTTACAAATTTTCTTTGTTTTTGGGCTTGTGGTTCTCCAGTTTGAGTTTGATGATTTTCCACAGGTTTTCAATTGGATTAAGATCTGGTGATTGAGCAGGCCAAGGCATGGTGCGAATGTTGTGGTTCTCCATCCAGGCTTTAACTGACCTTGCCGTGTGGCAAGGGGCACTGTCTTGTTGGGAAATCCAGTCATTCGAGGCAGGAAAGAGTTTTCCAGCTGATGGAAGAAGACTGTTTTCAAGGGTAGTCCTGTACATGGCCTGGTTCATTCGGCCTTCACACAATTGCATTTGCCCTGTTCCACTCAGACTGAAACAACCCCAGATTATGACTGATCCACCCCCATGTTTTACTGTAGGGGCAAGACAGTCTGGGTTGTAAGCTTCTCCAGGCTTCCTCGTAACCAGTAAGTTGGCTGGAGTGGGAATCAATTCAAAATTGGATTCATCACTGAAGAGAACCTGTGTCCAATCATCAACAGTCCAATCCTTGTGGTCTCGAGCAAAGACTAACCGGGCCTTCCTCTGCCTTTCATTCATGAAGGGCTTCTTGCGTGCTATGTGTGACTTCAAACCAGCTTCAAAAGTCGGTTTCGAACTGTCCTTGCCGAACAAGTCACATTTCTCGACAGTGCCCACTCATTTTTAAGGTCCCTGGAGGTCTGACGACGATTCCTGACACAAGAACGGATGAGTGCACGATCATCTCGTGGGGTAGAAAGACGTTTCCTGCCACGGCCAGGTAGCACTTTGGTAGTGCCATGTTCAGCTTGTTTTTGTTTGTTGTAATGAACGGCTGTCTTGGAGATCTTCATTTCTCTACCTGTTTCTCACTCATGCCAATTTCCAGCAGTGCCAAGATGGCTGTCTTTGTGGCTTCACATAATTCTTTTGTTTTAGGCATTATGTGAGAGCTCACTCTAGGCCCACTCTAGGCTTTTGCATGTGCAGTGCTCCTTGTGACATGAAATGGCCTCTTATATACCCTGGGTTATTGGAAGACACCAGAAAATCCATGGAAAAGTAAGTGATTGTATCCTGAATAAAAATTTACAAATTTTAATCAAAAAGCAAAAAGATGGATATCCAAAGACAATCAATTACAGAAACATTAGATTTGAGACGTTCTTCAGTGGGCAAGAAAAATCAGGAACAAGATTTAGGAAGAAACAAATACTGGCTTAAAGTCATTTCTTTTTCATCCTTTTTGTTGTTTTTGCCCAAAAGCAATTCATGTCCTGTATTAATTATGTCTCTCTTGGGTTTATGATTTTAAAATAAGCTTAGGAACAGATTTTGAACCTAGCTTTGTCCCCAGTTACTTTCATGAGGCAATTTAATTCCATTATTACCCAATAATTTAAATTATATTCCTCTTGAAAGGCACACAAATGCATGTGCCAAAACATGGGAAACAAAAATCCAAAAGCAATTCTGCTCTTGGGTACTTGAACGGAATATTTGGCGAATGGTTTACCGTTGCATGCATTTATTAACAAGTGTCTGACGCTGTTACACATCAGACTTTGATTTTTTTTTAAAAAAGGCTTATACTTTCTCTGAACACTGTGTAAGTCTAAAGGTTTATAGTTTTGCTTTAGGTCCCAATGTTGCAACAAATTCCTACAGGTGGGCCAAGGCCAGTAGCTATTAATATGGAGAGTGCATTTGTCTAACTGCAATCCCTGCTTTACCTAGTTTTTACTGCAAGCAGGGCCCAGAGTGACATAAGGTTGTCTTTTACTACTAATATGTTATTACTATGCAGTTTTTTTAACAGACATTTCCTCTCATAGGCTGCATCCCCCTAATTGGACCGATTATTCTATTCAAATAAGCTTACAGCCAATCAACTACATGGCTAAAATAAGCAAAGGGTGTGTGTTTATCAGTCAATGCTTGGACATTATTGGGTTCATGCATGAGATATGCCAGTTCCCTAAGAGGAGTTAAAGTCAGGGGAGAAATGACATGGGAAGGATGAGTGCCTACAAAGAAATCAAATTAAAAAGGATGAGTGAGATAGGAAAATAATCTCTACTGCCACTGCTCCTACAGAAGTGGAGTGTTTAAGGGCTTCTTATAAATATATGATTATTGAATCCACAAAGGCACCACTCAGTCACAAAAAAAAAATGTTTGGGAACATGTCCAAAGAAGAATGGTTGCCTGACAGCTGGTGAAGAACTGGGGGGGGGGGGGGGGGAGTGACATATATCGGCATGGATAACTGCACACTGGCTATTTTGTCAACTGAACAGTTCTATTTAAATTTTCTCAATATGATGTACCCCACATCATCAGGTGGGCTTAGGAAGGCATGTTTCAAACTAGTTGGGACTAGAGCAAAACAATTACTGGGAAAATGGACAAAACCCGCAGTTAATGACTAACAGATTGATGAATGAAAGGATTTTCCTAAATTTCAGTTGTTGTTATCAGTATTTAGCATTGGGGAACAATGTAAAACTTAAACTGTAGAGCATAGTTCTTTTGTAAATCACTACTCTTTTTATTTGTGTTTTATGAAGCGTCCCTCCTTTGTTTTTTGTGGAAACAGGATTATACAGTATTTTCCCTATTTTCATTACATTCAGTTCAGTAATTGAAATGTCTATGCATTTTTTTCTATTTAAACGACTGCTTATGGCTTCAGCTAATATTGAGTAAATATTTTAACCATTTTCAACATGTACTTACAGGTACCACTCACTGATTTTTACTCGTGTTATCTGTATTCAGACATGTTGATTTTTTTTCTCTTACCCAGGCCTTACGTTCTTTATTGTGTGTTTGGTTAGATAAAATTAATAGAGATAGTATTTTGGCAAAACTGGTACCTTCAACAAACTATTTCAGTTTATCCTCCTGCTTGCTGGCTAGTTTTCATTTGCTCTCAGTTGCAATAACTGTCAATGTGTGTAATTGCGGATGATGGGAAGCTTACTGTCAATAATAATAAAAAAATATGAAGGATGTAAGTCAGATAATACAAAGCAAAAATAAACCTCTTGTCTTAGCAAGCTTAAAAAAGAAAACAAAGCCTTTAAGTTGGCACAAAGTGTAGGATGAGCTCCTAGAAGAGGCCAACATGGATAACAGTAATGGGAATGGACAGGAACACACAAAGGTGTGTGTGGGACGACATATGAAGACATGAAGATGTAGCTGAAAAGCAAAAACAAAGGCTGCAAACATTATCCCACATATGCTAACACCAATTTGGCCTACTGGTAGAGTCTTGACTAAATGATGCTTGGTGTAAGTGCGTGCGTGTGTTCAGACTGCCATGATATACTAACTCCTTATATGAACAGGACCTGAGTTACCACACAAGTATTCAAACACAACTGTCTCATATGTTGTCCACCCTGATAATAAAAAAGTTCCCTCCACACCAGAAGAGGACGATTTAATCATTTAGGTGAGTGGGGAAGGTCTAGATGAGTGAAAAAAAAGGCTGAATGAACAGCACATAGAAAGATAAAGATCTAACAGATGATGCAAATACATTCTGCACACGACAGCTTCAGGTGTGAAATAATGAGAACCAGAGATGTGAGAATAGAGAAAAATGTGCATTTGATAAACAAAACCAGTTGAGGCATTTAGTAAAAAAAATGCTTACATGGTTCTTACTGTTTGTGTGTGACATCTCAATCTACATGATGCCCCCATGAGGTATGGACATAAAGGGTAGGTGAATACACTGATTCCAAAAAAGCTTGGGATGACTTCTACTTAGCATTCTGCTCTGATAGATCTACTAACACCTCATTGCAGTACAGAGTTGCAAAGCCGTCTCCCTGATTTTACCCTGCATCCTGCTAATCTATCTATCTCTCAAAGACAAGACAGATCAGGCGGATGTATCGCCTTCCAATCATTCTATCGTGGTTAGTTGCAGTCAGAAACAAGAAGAATGAATGGAAATGTGTGTGAGAGAGGAATTGGTATTGATTTGATCAGATATAGTGCTGTGAATCATTCTGGCCATGATCAGCAGCTTAACACCCTGGAAAAGAATGTGAAAGAAGAGGAAGAGCGTCAGTGTGGGCGAAGTGTTCATAAGATAATGTCAACAATGAAGAGGAAAAGCTGGACTTCTGATTGCTGCAAACATACGTTTTAAAAATGTGTCACTGTATGCAGTGATGAATGTAACAAAAATATTTTTTTCAAATAATAGCCTGCTTAATAATTATGCAAATTATTTTGAGGGAAATTTGGCACTGCATGCTCTTAATTTATGTGTATTGTGCTAATAATTTTCAGACAATGTATATTTAATTAAATCTTTATACATATCTTGAGCTCATACATAACACCTACAAAGTTAGGACTTTAATTGTAATTGAACATATTTATAATAATTTATTGGTTTGATTATACCATTTGTAGGATTTTGTCTTTCCTTGAGGGTATATAGTGCATTGCTGCTGGTGTAAGCACCAACAGATTCTGTCTAATATATTTTTCCAGATCAATAATCTACCTGCCAATCTTTGCAGTCTGGCAGCCTGATAGTCATTCTACAGTATTTATCTGCATTGTTATCTGACCACTCCGTCTGCTGGGGTTAATAGGATGCATCCCTTCGATGTATACATGGGATTTGGAGAAAATATGTATACAACTGACTTGATTTGATATTGATCACCTAATTGTGTATCTTTTATCTTACCTCTAATAGTTATTGCCATTATTTAAAGAAAAAAAAAGCTCCTCACTACATACTTGAGGAGATATAGGATGATATCATCAATGCCCAGTAAGAATGTAAACAAAGCAATAATTTAGCCAATACTGGATTTCGATCTACGTAATAAGTTATTGAGTGCTTCACTAGCCTCTCCATATCAGTTTGGCAGGCTTCTTTTATTCACTTTTGCTGAATCACCACAGTTAATAGTGAACTTGGTGGTTGTACCAGTAGAAATAAAAGCAGAGGCCTATTTTTCAGCATTCTTTGATTAATATTTAGGTAAAGGACCTGATCTGACTGGTTGTACAGATTCATGCTTCTTGCAGTACATCTGTGTGTGTGTGTGTGTGTGGGGGGGGGGTTCCATCTGTCAATGTGACAACCACAGAACTTTTCATAGTATTATGCCACATTCAAGTTAGAGAGGGGTTAATAAGGCAAAGACTCTTGTATTCCTGATGTCACCATTTGGAGTTTCCAAACATAACATCTGTCATTCCAAATAAACTCTTGGGAAAATGCTAATGCTTATGTTTTAATATTGTATGTAACAAGGGTTTAATTTTCTAAAAAAATTCCCTTTTGCCTCTCCCTTCTACAAATTCCAGAATATGTGAACATACAATATTGTTCATCTGTTAAACTGCTGGACACAAGATGTTTCTACTTCACTGTAAACTCATTCTCAGTGTATCTGTCCTTGAGGCATCTCATTTTCCTTGTCACACTATACACACACACACACACACACACACACACACACACACACACACACACACACACACACACACACACACACACACACACACACACACACACACTATTTGTGTTGCACAAAATCATGTTCATATGTCATGCTCTTACTCTGACTGGAGGGGAACTTTGAAATATGACAGAATCTTATAGGTTGTCAATAGCAATTACTATTTGCAATATCAATTATGCTCAAAAGCCCAGATGGGTAATTCTTAATACTGGAGAGACAACTAAAATAACTTTATAGAGGACAGTTATGGTATCAATATAGACCAAGCACAAAGTAAATGTACATTATTGTTTAAAGCACAATCACCAACTGGTATTTATTGAGTCATTATGGTTCAAATGTGGCAAACATTTATACCTGAGTTTAAATAATACTGGGTGAAATACTTGCTGAAATTAAATACAAATGATATAGAACAAATATTGATTCCAGAAAAATTAGAGATTTAATGACCCACCATCAGTTGAACACATGCAAATAACCCACTTACCATAAGCCTGTCTTTGAAATGTTTTTAGTTTGTTGTAAATACTATTTCAGCAAAGTCCCTTTTAGTAAATGAGAGCAGACTCAAACAGTGACATTCATTACAATAGACAAATTAATATTTAATATTTAACATGCTGGTCTAAAAGTGAGTTCTGCTCCATGTCTAAGGAAATATTTAGTTATTTATTTTCGGACATGTCAATATAAAAGACTTCACACCTTCATTACATTTGGAACATCAACAACAACATCCAAAAAAAAGGGCTGTCGGTCCAACTTTTTATCAAAGTCACTCCTTAACTTATCAAAGTTGCCCTTTAACTTGCTCTTTAACTCTTTCATAGAAGAGACCATCTGGTCTAGAGTATTTTTGTTCCCATCCTCCTTCGATTTTCCTCTTCCTCTCGCCATTTTGCTGTTATGTACAATCAGAAACCATCTCCATTAAAATACCTACTAGCCTCATTCCCAGGTGATAGCAGAGAGTGACAGCATCTAACTACATCCTGAGCTGTTATATTCCTTTATGGTACAAGAGTGTTATTCCACAGTTCTGAATCTCTTGAGTCTATATAGGGCTAGTTTTAGGATCACTGGCTAAATTGGGTCCAGGAGAAAGGTGCTGATTGTGTACTGAGAAGAGATCGGGCTGCTATGATACAGGAACTGCAGGGGGAATTAAAATGCTGTCAGGCTGCAAGAAATTCTGAGCTTCACTAGGGATTTTCCTCTTCACTGAAGCACATATAGAGAAAGTAATATGTATTCACGGCTGATTTCAATGTTCATGGTTAGTGACTGGCTCTTAGTGCACTATAAAACTCCATATGTGCAGTATGTAAAAAGAGATTATGTTTGACAACATGGTGTGAAGTCAGCTATATACAGTATACAAAAAAAAACAAAAAAACTGAGCTCAAGAACTCTCTTCCATGTAACATATATGAAAATCTCTAATATTTAACTTGAAACAGGACACAATCTTGCTCCGTGAATTTGTGTATGTAAGAATACATCCATTATGTCATTGTAAGAGACATGCATGGACAACAACTTTTATGTAATGACTCTCTTTCTGTGTCGTATGCTCACCTGGCCAACCAGGCAAGTACGAATCTGTGGTAAAAATTCTACCTGCAAATTTAGCTTAAATCTTATATAGAATGATCGAGAACAGCACAACTACAATAAACTGGACTTGCTTTAGGTTGATTGAAGACATTTCACCTCTCATCCAAGAGTTTTCTCCAGTTCTAACACTCCTGTTGGAGCAGTAAACAAACCAATGACCAAAACCACCAAGATGAAATTGATTCATAATCTTGGTTGTCTTAGTCTTCAACAACCCAAAACAAGTGCAGTTGATTCTTCTTATTTAAATCTTTTGTAAAAAATCAAAATATTTCTCCTTTTTTCAGGATTTCAGCACACTGGTTATAACATTTTAAACTGCAGATGTTAAAAATGTTAAATTATTGGAAATAAATGATTTCAGGAGAAAATAACTTAATTCTAGTGGATTACCTTGTTATTGTCCCACCCGCTCTCATCTTAGACCTTCTAGAGAGCTGAAAATGTGTGACTTTAATTCTTCTGTCAAACCATGTGTCTTCCCTGGCTAAAACCTTAACATTAATGTCCAGGAGTGGCCTATGTCTTTCAGGTAAAGGTAGACTACTAAGTTTAGTCCTGATGAGTTGGTACTACTGTTTTCCTTGATTGTTTCCTTAAAACACCAGCAATGTATGGGTTGACGACAGATTTATGTTTGTCGTCCTTCTCCTGTTCACTGTTTTTAAATAGAATGGCCCATTTTAGAATGCTGTTTCCTAATTAGAATCTAATACAACATTTTAACTTAGAAGTTTCTCAAAACAGAAATAATATATGCTATGCTCAGCACAATTACCGGTACTAAACAAATGTTTAAAATGTAAACATTTTTGAAGAGCATTTAAACTTTAAATGTTTGACAAAGGAGGATTGTTGGCGCAGTGGGTAGCGCTGTCATCGCATAACAAGAAAGTTCTAGGTTTGAATCCTTTCTGTGCAGAGTTATTTTTTGTTTCCCATCTTCAAAAACATGTATTTCAGGTGGATTAGTCAGCTCCACATTGTCTCAGGTGTGTGTGTGTGTGTGTGTGTGTGTGTGTGTGTGTGTGTGTGTGTGTGTGTGTGTGTGTGTGTGTGTGTGTGTGTGTGTGTGTGTGTGTGTGTGTGTGTGTGTGTGTGTGCGTGTGGTTGTTACTGTGTGGTTCCGCAATGCACTGGCCACATTGAACTGTGCACTAAGTTCATATACAGAACAGCTGAAGAATACACTTGTGTGCATTAAAATAACAATGAGCAAGGGAATCTTTAAGATTTAAAAAATGTTGTTGACTAAACTTTTGTTTGTAGAATAAAGATAACTATGAGGGATTGTAATTGAATAGAACAGTACAGCAATAATCCACACACAGAGAAGGCTTTAACTCTTTAAATGTGCCATCTGCTGTTATGAACATGTTTTATAGGCCTGCATCAGAGCTTCACTACAGATAATTCATACATCATTACCCTGTACTTTCCTGACTCACAGAAAACTATTTAAACATCTGCACTTTCCAAGCCAATACATTATTTTGTGAACAGATAACGAGTGATTAACCAATCAGTTTTATTTCTTTGGTTATGTTAGATTCCAGTGAGAACTAGCAAAATTTGGCTGAGCAACATATCACAAATCTTTAGTTTTATACAAGGCTAACAGTTCAGTTCAGTATTTCGGTGCGCTTACAACCTCTAATCCACATGATTCATTAGTGGCCATGTTATTATGGCCTAGTTTTCCTATTTGGCAGTTTGAAAGAACACTACATGCTTTAAAATGACTAGAGGAAACATGCCTACCACGCAACATTGTACAAGATAGAGAAATATATGGAGTCCATTTTTTGACTGGCATTCATGAGTTGATCACATTTTGAGTATTTAAATACAATAGTACATTGAGATATGTGTCTAATCTGTTCCCTGACTGAGCTTGTAAATCAAAATAATGAAAAACAAAAACTTTTTTTTTTTAATCAACAAACAGACACGCATACATTGTCTGTATATAATTATTCATAAGTTACATAGTCAGTGACTACATGTGTCTCTGTGGTGCTGTGTACTGTGGCTTCTCTGTTTCATTTTTTAAGTGAAGGTTAGTACAAAAGATTTCCAAGTATCCAGCTGAAATAATAGGAGGCACAATGAAATTTCAAGAATTAATTATAGCTAAAACCACATGTGACTTTAGGTGTGGAATGGACTAGAAAGTGTTCCTGTTTGTATGCACAGAGTATATTCTGTTTTTTTGGAGCAGCTGTGTCAATGCACATAAGTAGATTACCCCTTGTTGCTAATATGAAGGATTAGCATATTCCTTTGTATAAAATTGTTGTTACGTGTAATGTGTTGACCACTCTCTGTTCAAATTCAGCATTTTCCACACACATAGCATACAGACACTACACACATACCACACTGATGGGCACACAGTTGGGTTATTGTGACAATGCTAATGCAGCAAGTAGATGAGAGAGGTAATGATTCAGGAGACCATTGGCCTCTCCCCCCAAGTTCAATTGCATCTCTGTTCCCTACAAAGCTTATTTCATCTACCTGTGTAATTAGTTTAAATGTAGTTGGAGGGCCACATGGTGACACATCCTCAAGTTTCAATGTTTAGTGGGGAGTGATTGAAGAACATATATGTGAAAGAACAATGGTCCTGCTCCAAAAGATGTTCAGTAGCAATTCATGACAATCTTTTTTTTTTTTTTTTTAACTCTAGTCATGCATTTTAAGATATGTTAAGTGTCACTAAAGAAACAAGTGGGGGTCCGAAGGAGAGTGAGAGGGATTTATGTGGTGCACAGCTTGTTGAAATTCTGTGGTTGCCTTGGGGGGAAATTACCATTCTTTTGTATTCATACTAAAAGGTCAAACAGCAATTTTAAATAGTAAAAAGCACACCAACCCAAGGATTGTTTGCAGAAATTTATGGCCTTAATCATAAAAAAATATTTTAAGTGATTTTTTATGTGGTATTTATGTGAAATCACCAGACAGCAAAGATCCTTATAGTCAGCTGATTCTGTTTAATCATTAAAATCAAGATGTTGGTGTAAATTGGACAGTATAGTGAACTGACTTAATTCAAGATGAAACTCCAGCACAGGGGGCTGTTGTTACTCATAGATGCAGCTTGGCCATGACATTCCTGGACACACAAAATGCTGTTAGCCCATGTAGCTGGATGTCTGGATCTGAGATGTTTTATAGCAGCTGTGCATCTGTGAAAATAAGCATGCAGCACCCTCTTGTTACAGAATGCAGGTGGGCAGGGGGGTGTGTGTGTGTGCGTAGGGGGGTGGGTCATTGTGACGGTCTAGTTTGTTGTCAAGACTGCAGACGTTGTCTTATGAAACAGACGACACCACCAGTCGACCAAGATTAGCTTTAAAGGCTTGAGAAGACTGCATGTGTCGTTTCTCTTACATCCTCTTTAGTGCCTTCTCTCCTGGGCAACTGAGGCAGGCAGTGATGCTTTAGTGGTAGTAAAGCCTCAGTCATGCAAGGCCACATAGCTCTCCTTCCAGTATTGAAATATTCAATGAGCCTATGTCTAAAAGCATTCCATGGTCATAGGAGAGATGGGGAGGACAGTAACAGCAATGGGTATTTAAACTAGCACCAATATCAAGGACTGGACAAACTGCTGCATCAATGAGTGTAACCATCTGTGCTGTAATGTGAAATCAGGGCTCTCTAAGGACGTATGATAATCAATTTGTCAATTATTCAAAAAACTTTGGATTAACATGAAAATGGACTTAAAAGTTCTAGTATAAAGTTATGAAATCATAAACTGAGCATGTGCAGAGTGATCAGTCAGCAGCGACGTGTGGTGAGGTTCATGGCTGGTGAGGCACTGACTTCATCATAACCAGATGAAGATGTTTACAAACATATGAACCTACTGTGTAGCTTATTCACCATTTAATAAGCAATAGTGAGTGGGCTATTTTTAAAGTTTCATCACAAAATTACTTACACGTACAAACTGTAACACACACATAAGCACATTTGATTAAAAAAAACATATCTTGTTACCGGCACGTTTTTTTTTTTTCTACTTATAAATGAAATCCAGGCACAGCTCCTTCTGAACAAAAGCATAAAAAAAAATTTGAGTTGAGATATGTAATCTTCCATTTTTATAGTAAGACAAGGCGAGTGGAAAACAAATGAATGGCTGCACTTGATTGACTATAGATTGTAGTTTGCTGTCACTTCTTCTTCAGCCGCAGATGAAGAATCCTCGGCCGAATACCTGGGATCACCAGCGCCCCCTAACATAAGGCAAGAGAACTGAGTGTCTCACTTTCCCAGCGGTGTTAGGACCGCTCAAATGAAGAAAAACATTACACACATGCAGTTGTAGACAAAAAAAACCTCTGTACATTATATATATTACCTAAATTATGGAAATTTAGTTCATAGAGCAAACGTGTTTGAACATTTTAATAGTGACATATAAAGAGATTGCATTACTGTGTAGCATGCCAGCACAGCTATCTGAGCCATTGCGCAATCCATGGCTGGCTGGTGCCTCACTGCAGGTCTCTTCTCAGTATTTCAGCGATGAATGTGAATGTTGAGCGATTTTGAGAAAAAAGAATGCAAAATTGGTGACGTTAAACAGAAAAAAACTATATAATACACATCTTCTTCTTCTTCTCTTTTCCCTTCAGGGGTCGCCACAGCGATCAGTTGCCTCCATCTAACCCTTTATGATGGCAGGTAAGGCCGTGCCACACCTGTCTCCCCTGACTGCACATCACTGTCAGTAACTGAGTCCATTTTGTCCATTCTACACGAGAAATTTTACACAAAATCAGCCCACCAGCAATTCTTTCCCATTTTTTTTTTCCTATTTTGTGGCATTCAAGCTGGAAGTTAGTACTGCCACTCATTGAGCTTTCCACTACACAGCAATAGGCTTTCAATGACTTTCACCTGCTGCAATGTCATTGTCAAAATCTTTAGAATTTGCGCCACTGGATATCGGCTAATCTTCTTAATGGCAACTCTGCACTGTTAAATCTACCCATCTAATGCACTGCAAAGCTACCCAGCATGCCTTGGGGCTGGAATTCCACCTGTCAACTTTGTTTCCTTAAAAAGAAGAAAAAAAATTTGCACACTGCAGCTTTGAAAAGCCAGTGTACCTAGGGAGTTTTTCATAGACACACATACGCATGCTTGCATAAGCATTCACAATAACACTTCACAAACATTTCAGGCGTGGATAATCTCATGCACATTTAATCTGGACACATGGGGTCCCTACTCATACAGACCTAATGAAAAAATCAGAAAATCTCAGCATGTTACCCCTGAATGCTTGGGAGAATTATTTTGTATTAACCTTTATTCAAACAGGCAAGCTGAACATACTCTGAGAACACAGTTTATTTACAGCAGCACCATGAGGAGATTTTCATTCCCTGAGGTAAGAAAGTAGCTGGCTTTTACATACATTTTTTGAGTAATGACAAGGGTGAAATCAGAGATTGAGAACGTGTTTATTTTACTCTGCAAATGATTGGACACCATAAAATTGACTAGTATGACATAGAATTTTCCTAAAATTGATAAACATTGAACAGAGTGATTCTAGTTGCACAGATACAATTTTTTCTCTAAATGACTACCTTTGGATTTTGTTGTTATAATGTAAAATTGTTTTTTTCACTTACTTTTGTTTCTCACCAAACCCCTTTGGATTCACAAGACATTGTAATTACCCCAGATGCACTTGCAACACCGTGCACAAGCGCATGCACTGACTGGACCCCATTACATCACACTGAAAAGGAGCTGAGGCTCCTTCCATCTGCTTTGGCGAGGCACAGCTTTCCACTCGTTGGCCTGCAAACATGAAGCATCCTCCACTATAAGGACCTGTAATGGAGGACGATGGGTGTCACAGCAGGGCACTCTGCTGATGATGAGGCCAATGCGGTAAGGCAGATGAGTTTATGCCCTCTGAATGCTGAGTTAAGCAACGGAACTGGTTCCCTGCTTGTGTGTGAGCTACAAATTTTATCAATTGGAGTGAATAGAGAAAGGAGACTCTTTTGGAATTAAATATTATCACAAAGGTGAGAAAGAAGAGGTATACAAGAGCCACAAAAGGAAGGTCGTGTTTTGAGATGGAAATAAAAATATAAGATTTGTCTCACATATTTTTTTAAGATCCAAATAAAAACAATCACAAAACATATTTGCTTATCCACACAAGTCTTCTTGTACTGCACCATAAAATAGCAGGTTTAAATGTTTTGCATCAATACAATCCAGCCCCTACTCTTTCTCTCTATCACCCCACGGGCCATACATTATGAAAAACATTACATGACAATGCAATATGACAACCAGGCTGCAGTCACACAAACTCTGCCCAGCAAAACCTCATTCTTTATCTCGGCACAAAAAGACTTATTAACAAAAAACCCATTGATTTGGCTGCTCTTTGTATTGTGGCAGTTTCTTATCGTTCATTCAATCAATATTAATTAGAGATGTGAATTATCCCTGCAATTCGAGGCAGTTAATTTGTTTTGTTTTCTCACCCCCTTCATCCTCTTGCAACTCCAACCTATCTATTCCCAAGGAATCCCATCCTTTTACTTTTCTTGCCGAAAGGCTTAATTAATTGCAGAGAGCAAGTGTATAGGGGTGGCGTTTTTTGCTGTTGATTTTCTTTCAGCCTTAACTTCTCTCTAGCTCAGTCATGCATACAGAATGCCCCAAACCAACATGACACTCTACAAATATTGAAATAGTCACCCAGGGCCAAGCCAAATGAATGCTATCCTGGTGATGAAGGCATCTATGATTCCAAATGAAGTACGATAGACCATATTAAGGAGAAAAGTGGAAAACATGAACCCAAGGAGATGTACTTTTGTTTTTACCACTCCAGATTTTATTATCTGCAATACAGCATAAATTTCTAAATGTGTTGAATGGAAGGTCTCTAAATCTTGGAAAGCACAGAAGTTATACTGACAATCATTTAATAGGAAAATTGGAGTGGATAAATGGATGAAATGAACAGAGCAGAAGGAGCTGGGACAGGAAAGCAAAAAGAGCTGGAAGCTTGTTAGTGAAAGGCCAACGAAGGGAAGCGAGTGTGTTCTTGTGTGTGTAAGGAGAGGTGTCAGAGGAACAATGGCCCAACCGGGGTGCAGTGATCCAGGCAAGCCCAAGCTGTTGCCTGGCCTCGTCTCCATATGTACTATTTAAACAGCATGTGAGTACGCACACACACATGCACGCACACACACACACACACACACACACACACACACACACACACACACACACA
Source organism: Antennarius striatus (assembly GCF_040054535.1). Lineage (NCBI taxonomy): Eukaryota > Metazoa > Chordata > Actinopteri > Lophiiformes > Antennariidae > Antennarius > Antennarius striatus. The sequence goes on along the minus strand of NC_090789.1, from coordinate 7,972,296 downwards.
TGAACCTACCTAGCATGATGACACACTTCTTTTGTGCACTATGATTTTTTCTCCTGCTATGTGTTTATCTCTTTCCATGCTCATGAGTGTGTGCTGTGTGTGTGCTGTGTGTGTGTGTGTGTGTGTGTGTGTGTGTGTGTGTGTGTGTGTGTGTGTGTGTGTGTGTGTGTGTGTGTGTGTGTGTGTGTCAGTGTGGGGTAGTCTTTGAATAAGAGGGGGAAAGATTTAGTATCACCAGCATTAGTGCATGACATGTGGGCGGAAATTGAAGATGTTATTAGTATCACATTTAGAGGCCTTATAAAACTGCCAGGGAGCTACGTAGCTTTCATACATCTTCAGCCGATATGTGTCACACTGTCATTTGTGTTGCATTCATAGAAGCTGCTCAGATGACCATTTCGTGATAGCACATTAGGTGCAGTCCTACTTCTCTATCCTCTTTTCACACATCCACTGTGCTTTGATCATTTTCAAATTCATAACTGCAAATGTTTTGTTTTTCATCTGATTGTGATGGGCTGTTCAGACTAAACATGCAGGGAAACCAATTAAACAATGTTCCCACTTAATGTTTATATCCAGTCAAGCATTTTCTTCGTCACATAACCCATGTGTCTCTTCATGGGAAATACAACTAATTATACCAGAACAATAACACTGTTTTCACCTGCAATTAATCTTTTGTTGGATCAACCTGTTCTTACAAACTGGAATTTCTTTGGACAATACCAATTAAGTGTGTCTGTCATAGATGCACCACAATTAACTGCAGCTGTAGGTACAGACACTGAATGTCATATTTGGCCTGAAAAATCCAGCCTCAGCCTCGAGCATGTCATCCTAAAGAACTAGACAGATCTCTGGACAAGTCCACAGATGTCGACAAGGGACAGATGAAATATTGTCGCCTAAGCTGAAAAAAAGACCAATAAATGACTATGATAGATGCCAGGGCTGCACCTTAAATGATGTAAATACCATTATGCACAAGTGCAGTGTACTTTGCAAGGGCATACTATTATTACAATGACACTACTACACAAATGATATGCAAAGACTCCAAGAAACAGTGCTGGAACTGTTTTCTCAGCAGGCTAGACTACGCCATATGTGTAAAAATAAAAAAAGCAACACTTCTTTTTGTCACCATTTGCAGTCAAAATTAAAGATCTGAGGCATGAGGTTTATTCTCCTTAAACTGTGTTCACAATTTTCTTTAAATACCATTGTAGTAAGTATTTACCATTGGTGTTAATAATCCATTAATCTGATAGGTGCGGCACGCTGTAGCATACAAGATAATGATAGAACAGTACTGATTATGCAGGTGTGCCTCAGAATGTCACAAGAAAGGGCCACTTTACATGGTGCTGGTTTAGTACACAACAGGGTCCCACAGTTGTAGTCAAATTGAATTTTGTATGGTTTGTCAAAAACACATCTGATTTATCTGATTATATAATGCATTCCACTTTTGTCTGGTTAAGCCAGAGCACATGCTGTTAACAATTTTCATTATTCCTCAAAATAGAGTATCCTGCAATGACACCTGTTGAATTATCAGGAGTGACACAGATATTATTTCTGCAATACCTTCAGTAATTCATTCTTTTTTAGATACAAGTTTGCCAGGACTGCTGTCTAGGGCATTGTAATTGGTTGAACAGCAGACCTTGGAAATATTTTATTTTATTCTCATGGTCCTACAGGTACTGATTGGCAAGCTTTTTCATCTGGTACTGGTTTGATTAGTTATTGTCTGCCACTTTCTGGCATTAGACTTTAAAATTAAAAATGAATTATATCTCTGCAATTGTTATAATCTTGAAATCCCCAATGCCAAATTCTTGAAAACTAGTGAAAGAGGATGGATGGATGATGGATAGGTGGATGGAATTTTTGCCACGAAACAGGGCAATACACACAATCCTCAGCACTTCAAACTGAAAAAGTCCCACCAGTGCAGCATTGACAACCAATGTTCTCCATGCTCATTCGCTGCATCATCTTAGAACTGATAAAGAACAGATCATCTGAATAAAACTGAAGATTTGTGAAACTTGTTTGCGAGTGAAAGAGCAGATTCATACACTATGCCACAGCTCTGTTGAGTCAGTGTCCCAACACCCTATGCTCTCCATCAAGCAAGGTTAACAAATAGGAGCACTCTTTCACAGCCAATTTAACTGGCATTGTCTGAGTCAATATGTTATAAAAGGGGACCCTGCTCCACTATTTCCAACGGCCGTGAAACATAACATATATGAGGTTGTAGCTTTTAAAAATAAAATAGATGTTGCTGTTTCCATTATTCACTGCTTCCATTCCTGATGAAGACAGGGATTAGGGTATCAAGAACATGTCCAGCATTTTAATCTCTGAGATTTGTGTGTAAATACACACACACACACACACACACACACATACATATATATATATATATATATATATATATATATATATATATATATATATATATATATATATATATATATATATATATATATATATATATAGACACACACATACACACACATACACTGAGAAGTCCAGATATTCAGATAGTTCCTGAACTTCCCTTTCAGATGTTGAGTAAGAGGCTGACAATGGAGCAAAGAGCCAGGAACATCAGTGTTTATGAATCAGTGTGCCTGTTTGCCTACACCAGCTCCCCCAAGACTGCTGTAGCAGATACTCAGCTCAGGGGTGGAATAAGTAGACTATTGTAGGAAATTGGTCAACATGCTACATATGGCTGCTCGGGGAATAAAATAATCGAGGTGCCTTCTGGAATGTGTGTTACATCCCATTATTCAGGTAGGTTTGATAGTAGCGATAGGAATGTGTATTGAGGTGCATGCGGATAGAGCGCACGCACTGTATGCTCAACAGATGGGTAGAATGAGAAACGGAGAGAGCGAGGATGCTCGGAGGCTTCTTTGCACTCCCGTTTTAGTGTCCCGGTTGTCATTCCTGTTCAGCGTCACCGCAGCCACCTGCTCGCTACCGGGACCGGGGAGGAGCGTCTTGAATAACCGATCTCAGATTCGTCAGATTTCAACACCTCCTCCTCCCCCCCCTACATACTTATCTTTTTACTGAAAATGACACAGACTGGGAGGAGGTACGGCTAAAGAAGCAGCACTGCGGTAGATGCGCGCCGCAGCCGCACTAATGACACGGACACCAGTGCGTTATCATTTAGCTGTGAAAGAGCTTTCTGTTGCGCGGTGAGATGCCAGTAAGGATGTAAATCATGAAATCCTCTTTTCAATCCCCTCACAGACAACGTTCCCTGGCGTCTTTGGTACATCCTGGCTGTTTAGCATTCAGAGATGGCACCCACTCGCTCAGGCGCACAGCGCGCACTGGGGGTGGCATCGGCATCAGCCCTCTAACCTAATGCTGTATGTGTAACAGACCACGGAGGAGACAGCCTCCTGCTGGTAATCGTTTCCAGGCGTTCAATGCAACGTCAAAGAGTCGTCGTTGCGGGTGGGAGAGCTCTGATGTATTAATGCTGCTCTAAATTGAACATCAGCGGATCATATTCATATGAGGAAGAAAAAGATCATCATAACATCCGCGCGTGTAGGTGTGTTGGAGGCGGTATGAATGCGGAAATAAAAGTGTCTGGGGCAGACTACATGCGCATAATAGGCTGTGCGTGCGCGACTTTGTGTGTGTGTACGTGCGTGCGTTTGTGCATGTGTGTGTGTGTGTGTTTCGGCCACTGCGCAAAGTTCCAGGTCTTCCTGCGAACATGCACTCCCACCAAGGGTTTCAGCCCCCAGGAGGCTGCTGCTGTCCACTTTCGCTCAACTAATTGGATGTGATTCAACTACTCGGATGTGTTTGTCATTTTTTCTACGTGCGGTACTTCCTCAGGTTCACAGATCACACGTCCCCGCGGATGATCACGAATTGTGAGACAACCTCGTGAAACTGAGCGAAAATGAGAGTTCAGTTTCAATCTTGAGTCTCCACGCCTCATAAAAACTGGATTTAATCACAGTGATCTTTACACGAGGATACGGAGAATTAATTATTTAAATAAATAAATAAATAAGCCGGCAGAGTGCAAAGCAATCTGGACATGTCACACAGTCCAACGATTAATCACAGTGATGTTGAGTTTAATAGAGAAAATGCATTACCTGATCGCTGTCAGCAGTAGTTATTTGATGCGACGGCTATTCCCCGATCGGTTACGTGGATACAAATTAAGTTTCCCATCCATGGCACGTCTCAGATGCAGAGGGGGAATATCACTCATTCACCCTCGCTGCTACACGGAATCTTCTTCCTACAAATGTTCTCTGCTTGGCATTCCACCTTCAGCGCCACCAAAATTGACCAAAATGATAGTTAAGTGTAACAATCAATGAATAAAAACAAGGAATGATGGTTAAGGAGATGAAATCATAAAGTTGCCATAGATCAAATGAAGGAACAGAAAGAAAAAAGGCAAAAAGGCAACTGGAAAACATGAAAAGAAGAAACGCTGCTTTTAAAGATGTTCAGTTTGGACAAAAAATAAATCCACGTCTTAAAATTTCCATGGTTTTACGTATATAGATGCGCTCTATATTCCAGTGAAACGCTCACAGGCAGCAGCGCCGCAGCAGCAGCAGGGGCAGAGTGTGATAACGGGGTTGCTTTTTAGTGATACCCGGTACTCCAAGTCCAAGGAAGCCCTTCATTTGAAGAAGATATAGAAAAAAGGAGATCGAGATGGAGTCGAAAAATATATTTAGAGGAACAATTCCTTTTCCGATTCCTGTCCTGTTCTCTCCTCTTTCCTTGCAGAGGTTGAAATGTGTCTTTGGCTGTCGCCTACTCTGGCATTTGGGATAGGTATCCACAGGCAGCGGCTCACAGTCGGGCATCTGGCTCCCCTGCAGTCGCTTCACAAGCGGAGGAAAGAGATGCGCGTCCTCGCTTCCCTCCGCTGGGGATCCGTCAGGCGCGCTCCCACCCCTTCAACCCCCGCTCCGCCTACCCCCATCACAATCAGTCGTAGTGACGTCAGCAGGCGTAGTTTCCAAATCCAGCAAATGCACACGGACAATAATGTGTGTGTGTGTGTGTGTGTGTGGGGGGGTGGGGGTGGGGGGGGGGTGAGAATAGCTTTTTTTAAAGAATGATTCCACTCATTATAACATGGGTCACGTTCTCCCTTTTTGCCTAGCCTCAGTGCACAATAACTACTTACTTCGATGATTCATTGTCTCTCAGTTCATTTTAACATACATATTGTTAAAAGTTCTTTCTAAATTAAAATAAAGTATTAGTTTAACCAATTTGGACTCAAACCGTATATGTTCCAGTTGTTGAGACTGACCAATATGCATTAATATGACCAAAAGAAAAAAAGAACCCCTCATATCTCAATGAAGATAATTAATGCTTTGCTAACATAATTCTGTCTTTGACAGATACTATTGGCATTGACTGTTTGATCAATCCTGCAACCAAGGATGAATCGAAAAAGTTTAAAATCACGTTAAAAATCAACTATCTTTTGAAGTCTAGGAGGTGGAGGGCAGGAGCAACATTGGTGCAGATGTTCTCCGACAACCATATATGTATGTGTGTATGTATGTGTGTATATATATATATATATATAGTACATCCACCACTCATTTTGCTCTCATCTCACAATTCCACAATTCCATTTCTTGGCAGAATCAAAATTATTATTATTTTTCCGTTTTAAAGGCCATAGAGGATGAGCGTTTTTATATGCATTAAGACTAAAGGGTGCAGTACAGTAAAATGCAGAAAGATAAAGGAAGACTGGGCAAATGTCCATATTTTTGAGATGGGGGTGGACATTTATTTGTCTATTTCTTTAAGTTCAATATTTTTTCTTGTTTGTTGTATAAAAATATCGCAGATGATTTTTTTTTTCTTTTTTCTCATTCTGTTTTATTTTTGTTCTTGGATGCTATATGCCGGTGAGATTTGTAAAAATAAAATAAGGGGTTTCCCTGATATGGTTTTGTCAAAATCCTTCAAACAATCCTCCCCCTGCTCTGCAGCTCTTGCTAGAGACTACGTCTGAGCATTTTGTTATTCGCCTATGAAGCAGGCATTGAAAATTAAAATTCACAGGCCCCTAAATTGAACCAAATGAAAGCACAGAGCAGATCAAAAGAGAAACTGTCAGCGGCAGTGATAATCATGCCCATTTATTAGCATTAGAACATGCCATCACAACTAATTCTCCAGCCACATTCATTGATGAAAGACTCTCCACTCACCACCTTTAATTCACTTACAAGGCGATGGGAATCTCTCCTGGCAATTTATCATTTCCCATGGCTAATTGGGAAAGGGATAAGGTGAACTTCTCTAATAGAAGGCACACTACAGATAATGCCCAGACATTCATCTCCCCTCCATACAAACTGCTCACAATGGTATGTAAATACCACTGAAGCATTCTGGATTTTGTCCAAATCAGCAGGCCTGTGAAAAAGATTCTGAAGACAATCAATTCACACATTCAAATTTTGTAATGGTATTGCATATTAAGATGCTTGATAGTTGACAAATTTCATTGAACTGACTTAGAATATGGGATTTATATATTAAATTTACTATTTTGGTTTTTAGAACATTACAAATGTTTATTGGATCATAATTTCCATGCCCTTGACTTCCTCCTTGAGCTCAGCCTGGATGGACAACACACATTTTTGGTCTCTGAAGTTCACCTGACCACTGGGTATGGAAATACATGACTGAGCTTATGCATATTTTGACTGGTCATACAGGCTGATGGTGACCTTGCATGCTCGAAATAAACACAGAAAGTCATGCTGAAAGTAACACATTGGAATTTGGATGGAAAAGTAATGTGAAGTGTGTCAAGTTTCTTAAGGTTTGGGCGTGACGAGAGCTTATTGAGTCTTAGATATTCTGTTTATAGTGACAAACACACACAAATACACACATACACATAGACGCACACACCTGCAGAGTGGCGCACTCAAAAAAAACCCTTGGAAGATTTCAGCACCATGGAGAGCTTCATTACTACCTCTTTGGAGCCTCCATTCATGCGCTCCTGTGTGAGAGATACTGTATATATTTGATTCCATCCCATTAAACCAAAGAAAAGTTATCATAATATAAACTCTGAACAGTCCCCTTCAAAGCAAAGTGGATCAGAAAAAAAAAAAAAAACTTTTGGAAAATCTCTATTGGAAAATTACATTCTTCACACCATTTTCACCAAGTAAAAATGAAAAAAAATGTCTTTGGCACAAGCATAATGCCTCTTCTCTCAATTTTAATGAGTGAATTAATCAATTCCACAAAGAAGGAGTATTATAACTAAGGTAAACCTCAAATAATTGCTTACATATTTATTAGTATCAGTAAGTTCTTTACCCTCTACACATTTTACATATTAATTAGCTACGTTTTCCTCAATAGTAATAACACTTGCTGTCTTGCACCCTTTTGTATCCATGCTTCAGGAAGCAGCTGGGTCATCCCTTGTCATTGTCCATACTGTATGTGCTGGGTTAGGGTTAACCATATTCGTACACATCAGGACAAGTCAAGTGGGCCCCTTGACCTGATTAGCAGACATCTGCTGTGGCCAGAGGGCATAAACAATCAGGAGGAGTGCTGGTGTATGTGCTGCATGCCTGCAAGTTAATGTGTGGATATGGACTTTTGTAAATATATTTAACTTCCTTGTGAGTTCCTTCTTAACAAGGTGTGTTTGTGTGTGTGTATATATATATATATATATATATATATATATATATATATATATATATATATATATATATATATATATATATATATATATAATTAAAATATTAAAACGTTCAAACGTCTTTGCTCTATGAACTAAATTTCCATAATTAGGCTAATGTATGTAATGTATAGTGTTTTTTTTGTCAACAAATGCATGTGTGTAATGTTTTTCTTGAGTTCAGCGGTCCTGAAACCGCTGGGGAAAGGCACAAAGTGAGGCACGCAGTTCTCATTATTAAATGGTTAATAAGCTACGCTGTAGGTTAGTATGTTTGTAAGCATCTTCATTTGATGATGATGAAGTCAGTGCCTCACCAACCATGAACCTCACCGCTCGTCAATAGTGCAAATGTATGATATTCAGCTTTGGTGGGAATCTGTAATATCCACAATACATAAAAGAGTTGAAAGTCATGCAGATACTGACATAGTCAACTAATGGCTGTCTAATAAAAGGAAAGAAAAGAAGAAATAGAAATTTAATTTTCTTCTCTTCTCTATATTTTTCTAAATGGTTGCCTTGTTGGAAAATTGAATTCATTTGTTTGATTAATTTTTAAGAAATAAATGCCTCTGGAACAATGGGATGTTTGATTTACTTCACATGAATCAGGCAAAGCAAAGACAAGCCAGTTTATGGCTGAACTTTTTATCAAAATCGTGTTTTGCTCTAATTCTTTTACTTTTGGGTGGATTGCAGAAGACAGTGAGCCCAATACACTACAAGTCACTTTGACGAGTTGCTACAGATGCATTTTTATAACCTGTTACTTCCTTGAAGGACCTTCCGTTAGTCTGTGAACCGTCAGCTTTTTGAATGTTCATATTTACTTGCCTTTAGGATTTATTCTCTCCTTTTCTGGTGCCTGTTTGAAGTGATCACTTTGAAGTTTGACAGTGCAACCTCAATCACAAATAGAACAGACGGCATAATGTTTTAAGTCTACCTCTTTTTGCACTTTCAAGATTTACACTTCAATAATCCCCTCCTTTCAACATTTATGCACATGTATTTATATTTAAAATCAAGACACGGCAGAGTGTTGTTCTAAAGGGATCGTGTATAAAAGTAAAAGCCCCATAACACTTGAACAAAACAAAAGAAACAAGAATCAACAAAACTTTTTTCTTCTGTTTTTTGTTAAAGTCTGTAATTTTGTGCTTTTATGGCCATGATTAAATGTATGTGTGGGTTTGTGTGCAGACATACACACAAATTCCAACACAAAATTGGATGTGTGAACCAGTTTGCGAGTGCATCTCATGCTCAGCCTACTGAGTCCGCAATGGGGTGAGAGCTTGGAAAAAAGCAGTGGTCCATGAAGCTAACTAGAGTTCCTCCCTGATCAAATGTGACAATTATGATAGTGCTCCATGGTACAAAACTCCCTTCTGGCTTCCCCATTCACTCCTTCCTCCTCCCCTCCTCACAAAACCTTGTGGTCCACCCTTTTGTTGCCCAATTTTTCTAACAGGTAACCAAAATTCTGTACTCTACAAATTACTTGTTTTCATCAAGTCCATCCCTCCAACCCCCCAATCATTATTAACTGTCAAACTTACTTGTGCTGCAGACATTAATCCTAATCTTCATTTAAACATAACATTTCATTCAAATAAAGAACAGTGTGAGGCAAGCAGTTTCAAACTTGCAGATATCTAAAATGTAAATAATCAAATATGGATCAGATTATGACTGAAATGCCTGAAGCATAAAAACAACGGCAATTATTGCCGATAACATAACAGCCCAAACCATGATACATTTGCCCATTTTTGAAATATAATAGAATAATAGATTAACATAGATTAGATAGATTAATAATTAACAATAGAATAATAATTGGACAATAATTTAATAAAAGTTCTGAACCAATAACTTTTGGTTTATGACACTTACCCTAACCCCTAATTATTCTAATATTAGGAAAAGATCCCTAACTCCTATTTATTAAATTATGAGCAAACAGTTATTGTATGGGTGGCACGGTGGCGCAGTGGTTAGCTTCAGGTTGATTGGCTGTTCCAAATTGCCCGTAGGTATGAATAAGTGCGTGCATGGTTGTATGTCTTTGTGTGTCTTTGTATGTCTTCTTTACCTGAAATATGGGTGCAGTTTAAATGGATTTGCCTTTGAAATGAATAATCAAGATCAAGCATTGATACTGCATTTTCTATTGAAATGCACATGCTTACGATGAACCAGCCTGCTGGGAAGAAGACAGGAATGGGATGAGAGATCATTCCACTCATCAAACACACACACACACACACACACACACACACACACACACACACACACACACACACACACACACACACACACACACACACACACACACACACACACACACACACACACACACACACACACTTATGCCTATGTTTGTAACCGTACTGAGTTTCTGGATCTGCAGTTTTAATAATACCATTTAAAGAGTGTAATTTTTTCACTCTCCCTTGTCACTAGTTCCCTGCCATGAGCACTGGTGGTTTCAATGACAGCAGTATTCCTCCAGTTTTCCCTTTCAGATCACAACTCTGGTTGGTCCTGAGAAAATTTAAAATTTTCGTAACTTCGTTTTATATGTATCTGAGTTAAAATACATTCCTGGGAGTTTAATCTTAGTCATGGAAGGCATGTAGGCCATCATTGGTAATTTCAGATGCCCTTTTCATGACAACTGTTGTGTTCTTGTAACATTTTTGTACATTGCTCTTGTCCTTAGGTAAAAAAAAGAAGAAAAAAAAGACTACTAAGCCTCTACAATAAAGTAGTTAACATTTTGGACTTTAAATCCAAAAACTGTTCTGCACATTTTTTAGTAAGAAATACCTGTGTACAAAGTAGCTTAAATGTGCAGAATGTACATTCAAATGCCTTTCAGTGAATGCAATCCAAATAACAGCCTTGTTTTGTTTCATATAATTGTCTGCACAATGAGAAATTAAACCACTACATATATAGATCCATTTTTTTAACTTCCTCCAACCAACAGTGTATACACAACAAATGATAAGAACCAAACGAAAATGCGAATAACATAAATCAGGTGCCTAATTAGAACATGTAGGGCAGTACCTAACTGTGGACTCTGCAGATGTATTTTATCACATGTACAGCACATAGTATTTGTTTTACAATCCTTCTTTGGCATGTCCCCCTCTTACCTGCCCCAAATGGGCAGCGGGTGGTGTAGCTGCACTTTCAGTCACTAAAAAGTTCTCTTTTTTTTGGTTTGAAATCTTTGACCTTGAGTCATTTTTGGGATCATGGCCAGCTCAAAGTTTTAGTTTTATCAAGATCGATCAATCAAATGGATAGATTCAATGTCTTGTGTGTGCACGTTTTCTAGGGTGTGGTTGTTCTAGAGCATAACTGACTCATGACTGTAAACGTCAATCTTTAAATCAATCTTGGTATCCTACTGGAGTGAAACATTCACAGAAATATGAATCAAAGCACTGTTCCACTTTTTCTAATATTGGGCTCGGGAATATTTATCAAAAATCTAGTTGACAAAAAAATTAGGGGGATTTTACTGCTATTTAAAAAAACAACTGGCAATACAATGGTTAAGGTGACCAAATATGGTTCCTGTTATAAGTTTAGATAGATAGATAGATAGATAGATAGATAGATAGATAGATAGATAGATAGATAGATAGATAGATAGATAGATAGATAGAATTATACTTTATTACTTTATTACATTTTTATTAACTATCCATCAGCTTTTTTTAAAGCCCAATATCAATCTTTTTGTTTTTCAAAAATTTGCTTTTGCTATATGTCTTTTCTTATCCTATTGAGAACATTCTGAGTTTCCTGCAGTCCTGATAGTAAGTCAATAGATCAGGCTCATCAAAAAACAGCTCAATTCCATTTCCTTTGTTATAAATTACACCTATACAGGCGAACATGTGATGACTGTCACATCTCTGCACACCTACACACCTTTCTTACCATCAGCGCAGGTAGTAAGTTTCAGGATAATCTGAGGTACACAATCCTTTTCTTCATCTGACATTGACAAATCACAGCATGACCCCCAACCGACACAGTTCGCCAACAGTATAACTTCTATGTGGCTATATCGGTCCTGTTCTGTTCTATTCACTCCTCTTTATAGGGATCTATCACCTCTCCCTTCTCATGTACCTCCCCTTGTCACTCCATCTTTTCTCTCTGTGTATTCCATTCATTCCATCACTTCAGTCCCCTCCTTGTACATTTAAAAGCAGCTGAAGCCCACAGCACACCATGGTTTGCTGCCCCATCCATCATGACTGACTGCAGGCCAAACAGATCTAGAGAAAAAGACATTATAATTTAAGTCTACCTTGCTCTCAGCTGGGCAGGCCTCTCCGAGGTTTGCCAGCTGGTTCTAATATCTAAAAACCAAAGAAAATATGATTTTTTTAAGCCTGGAGCTCAGATATCAAAGTTATAGCTGTTTTGCTGTTTTGCTGTTGTTATAGGTGATGCTGGCATTCTTTATATTGTCTGTCTTGACTTGGAAACACAATCAATGAACATTTTCAGACTCCTATCTGACAGTTTAAATTACATACACACAGACATTAATTACATGCAGTGATCCCATTCATTTAAATTCCCAGTCTCATAAACATTGTATGCACAGTTTTACAGTTTTACAAAGATAATAGTATATAAAAGCCAAAATTCCTGCCATTTTCACAGGTAGTTAGCAAACAGACTCAACTTTCAAAAATTGTACGGCATAACTCACATCACATTGAACCATCTGATAAAGTAATTGACTTTATAGAAGCATTAGTTCTGCATGAAAATATCACTTTATCATATGTCACTCACACAGCTCTTAATGAACAAAAATGAAGACACTGTCTGCGTCTTCTTAACTCTTCACTTTTGCCAAAGATTAAAACTCAGACATCTGAAGTGCATTCTGAAAGTTTGATTAGCAACATAGACTATTTTGACATCTTAGTCACACATACTCGGGCTACTGGTTGTTTATTTTTATATTTGAGCATGGTATTTGATCTTGTTTTGGAGGTAGATTATACTGGCAAAAGTATATTTTTTTAAATGAAATCAGTGGATTTCCCAACAATAGCACCGCAATCTGTAGCTCCACATCATTTGAAGTAGCATAATAATGTTTATAATTTACGAGGATTTCTTCAAGATATCTGCATTATGACATTTCAACACTGCTATGATGTCTCACTTTCCCAGACACAATACTAATTGAGCTCTTACAGCACATGAAATATGAGGCTATGTTGCACTCCATCTTCAATAGGTAGGCTGAGCCAGGCGATGAATAAAACCTGGCATGACAGCAGTGATGACGGTTGATCCTGCCCACTCGGAGATGAGTTAGCAATTTAATACCAACAGAAAACACTCATCACCATGGGAGAGCAACACTCACTGAAGAATTGCTGCTATTTCCATCATTTTGACAAGACTGTAGGAACTGAAAATGGGGGGTTGGGGGTATTGTTTGATCTACTGGGTCAGAGAGAGTTGGACAGTCAAGGGATAAATAAATGTTGGATTCATGAGAGCTCATGATCGAAGGTGCTGAGTAACTTGTGTTGCTTTTGCAGAGACAGAATTTGATTTTAAATCATTGGGAGAAATTTGGAGAAAAATAAGTTTCAGCCACCAATGAACACCACCCATGTACTGCAGCAGCAGTGAAGTAACTCCATTTTCCATCTTTTACTGGTCTCTAGCTTTCTACTTTTCTCTTCCTTCCCATTTTATAACTATATGTTTAGCCTCGAGACAGGTCTTCCCGTCTGGGCTCTCAACTAAATGGGATCTTTGCTGAGGCCATTGTTGAGTGCTGGGCTAAGGCATAGACAACACGCTCTAATAAGCACTGCAAACACTAAAGGGGAGAGGCCTTTGCCCTTAGTCCCATGACTGTTTGTGATTATGTGTGGGAGAGAAAGAAAGTAAGATAAGAAAGATAGAATGAAATTAATTATCATTAGACATGTAGTGTTAGATTGCATTCTGCTGCACAGGTAACACAAATAACCTCACTTAACCTTTATTATCCTCACTATATTTGCTGGGTTTCCATTAATAGCTACCACTATCTCAAGAGGAGAAAAACATATTTTATATGATTTCTGAAAGTAAATATGCTTGAAAAGAAAAAATGATGTTAATGTTGAATGATGTTGAACAAACAAGACTTCATACATTCCTCCAAAGCTGTTCATTCAAAACAAAAGACTAAATCCGACAACTTCATCACATTCAGTAAGCTCCTTTAATTGAACTGCATTAACTTTTGAAAATGAACACCCCAAACATGTAAATATGAGTAAAATAGCCAACTAAAGTAAGGCACCATGGATTGCTGTAGTGGTTAAGTTTGAACCATGTCAATGGGCCCATTTCACAAAGCAGGTTTAGTGGAAAACCTGGGTAAGTTAACCCTGAAATCAGGGAAAACCAGGGTTTTTGATTTCACAAAGGGAGGTAAATTAACCCAGAGTCAGAGGAGTAATTTGGGCCTGTTTCATGAAGCGAGGTAGACTGAACCTCTAGGGTTTTTTTTACCGCAGTAACAGACTCTCTGAAGTTAACCTGGTTGGGAGCAGGTTTTATTCCACAAACCCAAGGTTTCTTCTGACTCCGCCCCCTTTCACCACCGCTCTTCTGTTTCTTTTCCTTGTTCTGTCGGATGACGAGTTTGACCGACGTTCGGTTTTAAAATAACTCTGTACTTTAGATGTATATTAGAGGCAAACATGGCGTGTTCGTTTGACGAGGATCCCATAGATGAAATTTCAGCATTAATTCACAGAAAATTAAATACTGTATTTTTGTATCACGTTCAGATGTCCCGTCATATCCAGTTATTTATCTTTATGATCGATAAAGGTTCATGTCACAATCTATCACACACACACACACACACACACACACACACACACACACACACACACACACACACACACACACACACACACACACACACACACACACACACACACACATCCATGACATGATCCATCCTCACATCTGCAGCAGTGCTGCTTGTACTGCTCCGTTCAGTTTTTATTTGCAAAATGTTGTTTTCTATACATTGTGGAAGACACTCTGTGTGCCTCGTCTTTAAACTTTTACCCCAGTTTTTATATTTTCCTGGAGATAAACCCATCAGAATCATCGAGTAGGAGCTCCACAGGACTGCAGGTGAATGATGTAGAAATCTGATAAATTAATTTTTAAAATTATATTCTCTTAATGACACTGTGTTGCAACCTCAGAATTGGATCAGTAACTTATATTTCTTTTAGGATTTCCCAGTGTAATTGGCTGCATAGATGGTACCCATATTCCCATCATACAAATCAAGGTACATATAGACTAACTACTGTTTCAGCATGTTAAAGACTGCATCATAGATAAGCTAGCATTTGTCCAGATCCAGATTCAGTTTACCTCACTTCATGAAACAGGCCAATGTTACTCCTCTGACTCTTGGTTAAGCTACCTCTCTTTGTGAAATTGAAAACCCTGGTTTTCCCTGATTTCAGGGTTAGCTTACCCAGGTATTCCACTTAACCTGCTTTGTGAAACGGGCCCTAGATTTTTTCCCATAAATGGATATACTTTTGGATGGGTGGACGAGTGTAACTGTAGATGCAGTTGTTGGTCAGTGCAGAAAAATGGTAGCTCTAGTCTGACTTTAACAAAGTTAGCTCTATGAAGGCACTGCAGCTATTGTATGTGAAGAAACCCTTACCCTTGGGTGTCATGATAAAAAATGTTGTGAAGAATGAAAGCTCACAAAGTAGCATCCTTGGGGAGTGTCCTTTGGAGATTCAATCTTTTTTTTTTATCTCATCTTTTACTCTTTCTTTCTTCATTTTATTTTTTATTCCCAGGGTGTTAAAAAGATATGAGAGTAGGAGGATCAAGCCCAAGCTTCACAATGAGGAACAGGCTTCATATTAATTTGCTGCCTTGGAGCTTGTCACAAAAACACATTGGTTTCTATTCCCAGTATGCACTGATATGTATTTTAGTTCACTGTTGTATTAACCCAAAGAAATGAAACTGAGAAATTGATTCTTAAAATGATATGAAATAAAGTCTTACATCCCAACATACCACAAATTGTGCATCACTTCATTAATGAGGATTAATAAGTCCTTTATTATAGCTTGCATTTCACCGACTTGGATAGTAGTGACTGACTTCTAAAGTTGCTCAATGATGACCTTGATGAACTTGCTGCCGTAAACATTTGTTTTATGCGTTCCCTTTTTCTATATGAGGATCTGTGTTGTTGCTCTTCAGTGCGCAGAGCTCCACCTGTTTCTCTCCGTCACACACATTTTGTTTACTTGTTGATGTGATGAAAACATCTGTTTCTTGACACTAAGTGGAGTTTTATGACTTCAAATCATTATTTATAAGTCCTGGGGAGGGCTGCTGATACACCAGTGGTAACCTTTTTATCTCCTGAAAAGTGGAGATGTGTGTGTGTTTTTTTAATACCTACAAATGTCAGAAAGCAGGAAAACCAACATGAATTCTTTTCGGGGAGGCATGTGTTGCTGTCTGTGATGCTGACTACAGATTTCTGGTGATATGTGCACAGGAGCAAAATGAAAGAAATGCCTGTGTAAACTAAAGATATAGGATAAAAAGAAATGGAACAGCAGTTGGGTTTTTCTGCAGTCATCTCCCATGGGTCCACTCATCCTGATAAAGCTACCTTTAAAGATGGTGGAAACATAATTGTGGGCATCATCACTGTGAAAGATAAGCGGTCCAGTTCTCTGAGTAGGGATTCGGTAACATGAAGAATCTAGAAGCCACACTCACTGCTGTAGCAGAATGTAGTTTCCTAATACATTAATTAGTCTTCATTATGTTGAACTAGTGATCATGTAAAAAGAAAATTCAAAATCAAAACCAATACACCCTCTACATGTATGTCCCTTATAGTTTCTCTTATGTCTGACAAAATGTCAAAAATCTTTTTTTCTGTCTTCAGTTTTATTCCTACATCAAAATGTGTTACTGATCTGATTCTTTTGTCTCTAATCACGTTTAATTTTCTGTTTTTGTGCTAAACAAAACACAACTGGTAACTGAAATAACAGAGCTGGCATTTCTTTCAATTTAACTTGTTGACAGCATTCTTAACATAAGCTGCATTGCAGCACACAGTAGAAAACAACACTGCAGCTGTGCTTGGGCATGACCAGGGTTTGCTTTCCTTGTTCACCAACATATATAGTAGGGATGAGCGAGTACACCACTATCTGTATCTGTATCTGTATTAGTCAACCATGTAATTATCTGTGTCTGTATCTGTACTCGTAATGGGCGGGACATAAAACCGGAAGTGGGTTTTGTTTGAACGGAAATTAGTGGGTCTTAAATCAGTACATTATTTTAAGGCCCTGTCCACACGATGTCGGAACTTTTTGAAAACGCAACTTTTTTGTTGCGTTCACGCCTTCCGTCCACACGACAACGCAGATATCCGGAACGAAAACACAACTTTTTGAAAATGCTGGCCTAGGTGGATTTTTAAAAAAACGCTGGGTCTGCGTTGTCGTTTGGACGGTGTATCCGCAACTTTTTAAAAACACTGACGTCTTGCCTGCGACGAAAACCTCTGTGACGTCATATATATGGGCCTGTGTGTTGTGACAACAAAACACGGAGGATTCCTATTAGAAAAAATTTGACTCAATACTGCCACCACATGGTTTGGCATGCTTATAGCTGTCTCCAAAAACGCACTGCTGCGTTTACGTGTGGATGGAGATTTTTTTGAAAACGCTGTTGTGTGGACGCAAATCGTTTCCGATGCGTTTTTAAAAAGTTGCGTTTTAAAAAAAATCCGTCATCGTGTGGACGGGGCCTTAGTCTGAAATCGATGTGGATTGATCAGTCGTTGCAATATTTATTGTTTACTTTAAAACTATTTACAGAACAGCCTCAAAATTGAGATGCAAATCAATGTTTTGGATCACAAAAGTAAGAGAACTATTTACAAAACAATTTTTTTTATGAACTCAGAACATGAATATTCTTAAGTGTATGAATGAATATTTAAAGAACAGCTTCAGAATTGAGATTCAATGGTCACAAGAGCAAAGGAATTACTTAGAGAAGTTTTTAGTAACTCAGAACAGTGCATTAATGAATAATGCAATGGGAAATTGTAAACTACAAAGTATGCATGAACAAGAATTACATACTTAACACAACTTTCTTTCATTTTTCTTCTTTTCTTATTTTATTTTTTTGAGCAAGAGAGAAATAGAGAGAGAGAAATAGAGAGAGAACACGTGTGTGTGTGTGTGTGTGTGTGTGTGTGTGTGTGTGTGTGTGTGTGTGTGTGTGTGTGTGTGTGTGTGTGTGTGTGTGCGCTATGTAACAGGTAAAATATGTATACAGTATATAAATTATTAATTTGAAGCGAAGTGAGAATGTGAAAAACTAAGAGCAGAGATTCTCTGTTACATCTGTCTATGTGGTCCCCAATCACCGGGTCGTGACCCGGTACCGGGCAGCACAGAACGTTTGACTTTCTTTTTATTTGTTGATCTAAAGATATTTTACTTTGAAAAGTGACGTCTGTGCGGAATGACACACAGACGCATTCATTCGTCTGTCCCGCTTGACAGGTCTCAGTCACGTGACATATATCTAAATTAACCTCCCACAACTGCGCCAGTGTTCTGGATTTAAGTCAAGGCAGATTATCCTGAGATCGCCCAAAAAGTATCAAAAACCCTCTTTCCATTTCCAACTTCCAATTTGTTGAATAGCCTTTGAAATATTTTACCAACTTCCAAAAAAATGTCATCCTGCTTGTCGCTTTCATTAAAATACATTATATTCATCCTCTGACCATGATAGATATCTTCAAATAAAGAAAAAAAAATGATGGTGATAAATTTCATACTTGCTGAGAGTAAGATTTCACTAAAAGCCAAAAACATCAGTAGTTGATTGAAGACCAATACAAAGCAGCACTGTAGTTATAAAGCTTCATCTAATAGGAACCATGTTCCAAGGTTCACAGTTATATATTTATACCCAATAACTATAATTAACTAGACTACAATAACTGAGGTATTGCAGTCTTGACCAAAGAAACTACTACACATAGTGGTCAGAGAATGAGAGTAGAGTAGAGTACAACTTTATTGATCCCTTGAGGAGGTTCCGTCATGGAAGTTAACTTCTCCGTAGGACTACAAACAGCAAAGTGAGCACAGAAAAGCACACAGACAAAGCACACAGAAAGTAGTATCAACACATAGAAAGAATAGAAAATAACCCACCAAGATAATACAAATAAAATTCATAAATAGGCATAGGAAAGTAAAGTTTTTATTGTGTCTGCAGTGTTTTTAATTTCTTATGCGTGTCAACTCTCAGCTCTTGTGTGGACTCTCTTTATCTCCCCCAGAGAGGAGTTGAGCAGTTCAATGGCTCGGGAGATGAAGGAGTTCTTAAGTCTGTTTGTCCTGCATGTTGGGAGGCGCAGCCTCTGAGTGATCAGGCTTCTCTGGTTGTTTGCTACGGTGTGCAGAGGGTGGCTGACATCGTCCATGATGTCCAGCAGTTTGTCCGAAGTTCTCTTTGCCAGAGGTTCCAGCTTCATCCTGACCCCTGAGCTGGCCCGCCTGATCAGCTTCTCCAGCGTGGAGAGATCCGCCTTAGTCACGCTCCCTTCCCAACACACCACAGCGTACGACAGGACGCTGGCAACCACAGACTGATAGAACATCCATAGGACCTTTCTGCAGATGTTGAAAGCCATCAGCCTCCTCAGAAAGTAAGTTCTGCTCTGTTCTTGTACAGCTGTCTTGTGTTGCTTGTCCAGTCCAGTTTGTTGTCCAGCCACAGCCCAAGATATTTATAGGTCTGCACAACATCCACCTCCTCTGTTCCTATGAAAACTGGTCTAGGTTGGGGTCTGCCCCTCCTGAAAAATGAAATGACCAGCTCTTTAGTTTTGGAGGTGTTGAGCTGGATCTTTGCTCATCCTCCTCATTGTGTATGATACATCCCAAGAATGCTGTTTCATCTGCGAACTTGTGAATGTTGTGAACAGTTCTGACTTGTAGCAGAAGTCCGCCGTGTACAGAATGAAGATGATCGAGGACAAGACAGTCCTCATGCAGCTGACCATAGTGTCAGACGTGATGTCCTTTAGCCTGACAAACTGTGGTCTGTCAGTGAAGTAGTTGTGTATCCAAGAAACCAGGCCGGGGTCCACTCGCATATGTAGGAGTTTGTCCTGTAGGATACAGGACTGGATGGTGTTGAAGGTACTTGAAAAATCTGGAAAAAGGATCCTCACAGTGCCGCTTTCCTTGTCCAGATGCATGTGGGCTCAGTGTAGCATGTAGAGGACTGCGTCCTCCACACACACTATTTCCCGGTAGGCAAACTGTAGAGAGTCCTCAGCATGTTGCACCTGAAGCCTGAGGAGATTGAGGAAGAGCCACTCCAGAGTCATCATTAGATGTGATGTAAGCGCCACCAAGGTTTCCTTCTACCCTGGGTGAGTTGCCATGATTGATATTTCCTCTGCCCTCTCACCAAAACTGAAATTTATGTTTAAATGCTATGTGCACCATGAGTAATGGCAGCATGCTGGACCATCTAAGAAACTAAGAAACCTCCCTGTCAGTAGCAAAGAATTGCTACGGGCTCATTTTATGTCATGAAAACATCCTAGCTCTGTGGGCTAGTAAGACCATTAAATTAATAATGACTGTTATGGGATGTTCACCACACAAGCAAAAGCACAGGGCATTAGATTCTGCAGTACAATCCATATTCCTCCAATCTGACAGCATCAAATCCTTCCTATGACTTCAATGTAAATTTACCGAGCTATGAGGAAAAATGACATATGGAGACATCAATTATGAATATTATAATTTTTACAGACCGTGGGATGTTGTGTTGTTTACTACTCAGATTTGTTTCTTACCTTTCAGCATAAAAACACGAAACAACAATATTCCACCCCTTAAGGTAGCCTCAGGTTGCTCCACTTTCACTTCGAATTTTCAGAAGCTCCAGAAGCTTCTGTACAAACTAACTTGACACTTTCAGACACTTAATTCTGAAATCACTCTTTGAGTTTTATTTGTCATTTAATGATGACCTCCAAATACAATTAGCACTGTTGCTCTGGAGATGTTGCAGGATATTTATGATATCACTGTCATTACCAACAGGCCCACAGGCTCACAAATCAAGCTTGTGAATATTAAATACGTTTTTGAGGATGAACGAAGCAATTGTCTGACAGACCTGTTCATGTACGCAACATTTTAGAAACAAAACTAAATTATTTGTATTGAACTTCTCAGGCTTCCATGCTTCTGGCTGTGGCATTAAGCTGAAGATCCCTCCTCTCTGTCTCCCTGTTTGGCTGGCAGCTTGCTGAGTCAGTTATGCTATCTGGCTAATGTATGATTGATTGTTGGAATAAGAGACACTCCATTGCCCCCGACTTTCCTCACACGCAACATGGTTAATGGGCCAGTCAAGGCAGGTGCAGCTCTGTGTCGACATACATACGTGTGTGTGTGTGTGTGTGTGTGTGTGTGTGTGTGTGTGTGTGTGTGTGTGTGTGTGTGTGCATGTGTGTGTTTGTGTGTGTGTGTGTTTGTGGGTGTCAGAGACAGTAATCAGTGCAGACATTTTCAGCCATTGCATTATATTGATGGATATTTACACCATTGGTGCATTCATATGAATACATGTAAGTGCTCCCTAGTTCATAATGCATCAGTATGTTGCAGCAGAAGTGACAGTCACACAGTCTGGCCACAGGTGAGCCAAATAAAGCTGAATGACGCACATGTTTTGGGTGGAATGTGACTGAATCAAGGGGATGACTTATCACATTAACTCCCTTCCTTCCTACTATCAGCAGATTCACCAAACCCTTAGCCCTATAACCTCCCATTAAAACCCTCACGAATGCTCCACACCCACCCTTGTCCACTTCACCATGTCCTTGAAGTGGTGGACAAGCAGTCCATCAAAGGCCTTTCCTTCAATTAATCTGCCTTCACAAATTACTTAAGCACCCACCCTCCTCACTCAGCTATTTATATTTCAGCCAGTCTTTCTTCTCCATCTATTCCCTCGTAACATGTTTTCTATAATCCTCCCTTACATCCCTAGAATAAACACTGGGGTCAGTGCAGTGCTAAGTGCTTCCTGACAATCACTGGTTTAGTGGTGGTATGCCATGTATGTGTGTCACTGTTCAAACAGGCTCCTGAGCAGTTTATCCCTACTTTACAAAGGCGCATTTTAAGTGATTTACAAAGGATTATCTGTCTAATATATGAGTTAATTTTTTTCTTTAAGAATCTTGGCTCACTTGCTCCTTTCCATTTCCACCCCTCCTCTTCAGGCACTTATGTAATGCTGTTCACAAAAGCAGGCCGCCTCACCCTGGCAGCGGAGAGGGGGGAGAGGGTTAGAAGTATAGATGCAAAGTGAGGGAGAGAGGGAAGGGATGAGCGGAATTTCAACGAGCTGTCCTTGATGACTGACCGCTGTAGCGTAGCACCGCCGTTGTGTCGCAGGGCAGTCAAGCAATCCATTGCAAAGGAGTGTGTGTGTGTTTGATGTGTGGGCGGAAGCACGCTGGAATGAGAAATAGGTTGACTTGATGAGAAAATGGAGCATTTAATTCAAGTTGTATTCAGGGAAGGCAGGACTACTACTCCTTTTTCCCACCTCCCGCCCCTATTTTTCTCTTCAATTCCTGACTTTGAACATCAAATAGTGTTCCCCTGACATGTGCTAATCATGTTTCTACAAAATCAGCACTTTAACGGAAAGTGCTATGAAAACATCAACTTGCTGAAGATAATTTAACATTACATCCTTCATCATATCCCATAACCTGATCCCACACATGCCTCTATTCAATTAATCCAAGTCATTCAGTGCATCCAATCAGAGCCTGGTGAGCATGGATTGTAGCACGCCCACCCATCTATTCCCCTTTATGATTTGTCTCTTATTTTCCTTTGAAGTGATGACATTAATTGCAGTGAAGATTTATCATCAGTGACATTTACGAAACAATAATATGATGGTTTTTATGTCACTGTCGAACACACTTTAGTCAACGATGCAGGTCAAATGTTTGACATTGGCACAGACCATCCTGTTCACCCTGTCTCACATCACCCATGGGACCACTGGCAGCAGCCCTCTGGGAAGGAATGGGAGTACCAGCTATTAGATTTATGAGTAACCATTACCCTTTATTACTGTAAGTAACAATGAATAATTGTTTGTAATCAGGACATTGGGTGGGTGAAAACAGTATTAGGTTCACCTCATATATCATTGGACAAATAGTAGTAGTAGGGACAGTGAGAAATGAGACCAATATTGGGGAGAGACCTCTCTTGTTTGTAATTGTTTAACCCTCAAGTGAATATGATCAGGTACAATTGCTTGGAGGCACAATGTCTTGGCACAAAATGTGTGAGCACATTCAGATCTAACTCCAATGCCAACAAACACAGATACATGCACTCAAATTGGCTGAGGAGGCAGTTGTTGCAGGAAGTGCTTATTAACAAAGTGCAATTAATCACAGTCATGTAACCAGTCACCTGGGCATGGAAGCAGTGGGGAGTGGGCTCCAGTGGTCCATCTAAATGGCTCTAATATCACATGCTGCGCTGTAAATCCAGCTGCTTGGTTGTTTGTCAAAAGAATGCCTGCTGCACGCAAATACCAGGCATTAGATGATAAGCCAACTGTTTCATCTCGTTGACAGGACTGTGAGCGCATATAAATAACCTTGGTCTGCTGCATTTTGTCGATCACTTCTGATGCAAAATGTGCTTTCAGCTAATGTATGGAGAGCATATATTTTTCTCTGTTCAATTTTCAGGCTTTCCTCCAGTGTTGGCCAAACCATCACCAACAAAGAAAAATAATAATGAGATTTACTGCACACTATTAAAAGTGATATTCCCATAAGAGACACTCCCTAAGGGATGTTAGCTGGTCAGATGATGAAGGCTGGTGGAACTGCACTTCCCAGGGGGCAGACTTTCATTGCCACTGCTCCTTCTGGGGGTAATACACTTCTATTAATCGAGTGACAAACCCGATTAAAATCAATCCTGTGTCCACAGTGACCTAGAGTATCAGTCTCCAGGGAACATCAAATGTGGAACGATGGTGCATTTAGGTTCAAATGCTTTCTCAATTGATTCGTAACGACACAGGAAAACAAAGCATATTTAATGATATTTCCTTTTTTTTTTAATGGAATTAATGCAAAGTCTACATTCTTATTTCAACTCTACCTCCTAGAGTCAGTAAAATAGTTATCAGCCATCTTCACTGACATCTTTTCTTTTTTATATTGATGTGCAGCTATTTTACTGAACACACTGAAACATACATCACTCTGTTGATTGGTATGAGCACATCAGAAAAATAATCAAACACGTCAATGACTGCACATTGTTGATCATGTTTCATGCTCATTTTTTGGTTTAAAAAAGGATGGTGAAAAAAAAAAATCAGAGCAGAGAACAGGTATTGTATTTACAGATGTTGAAATTTAAATAAAGGCAGAAATGATAGTGATATAGCTCTCTGCCTCTACTGTAAACAGTGTTGGCTAAAAGGTAAATAAGACCATTCTCAAAAAAAACCTTTTAAAGTGGCTTAGCTTTAGTTAAACATTAGTTTGTGCTCTTCTGGATAATCATGTTTCTGCTGTACGTTGATGATGTATTACACCTGCTGAAACAGGTGTGGTTTGGACCCAAATGCAGTACACAGGCTCACAGGAACAGTTGGTAATGACCTTTATTATCACCAAGAAGACGAGCAGGACGCTCTGCGTTCTGGAGAGCCGGCTGCATGTGCTGTGAGGCCGACGAGGAGTGAGCTGAAGAGAGGTCGTAGAAAGGCGGGGGGGTCGTAGCCAGGTGAGCAGTCAGCGAAGACAGAGTCACCGTTGGGAAGAGGAGATGAGGCCAGGCGGAGGAGTCAAAACCAGAAGAGCAGGCAGATACCAGAGACGCTGAGGCAGAGCACGAGGTCAGGGACAGAGAGCAGGTGAGTTCACTGGGAGGCAGACAAGGATGGCAGGTCAGGGACAGGCAGAGTTGACACCGGGAGATCAGATAGGGAATGAATGCTGGAAAGTCTCGCATGACGCTGAAGAACAATCTGGCAAGGAGTGAAGGTGCTGGAGAGACTATATGCAGGCCTGATTGCGGTGATCTGCAGCAGGTGAGCAGAGTGGACTGGTGCAGTAGGCGTGGCCAGCAGGTAGAGTGGAGCAGAGGGAGGGAGAGTGGAAAAATACTGCAGCAGTGTGACAGGAGGAGAATGAGAGGCAGGGACTGTGACACCTGCATTTGTTGTGCAGGTACGTACAACAATGAGAAGAAATGATGGAATTAATAACACTGAAAGGCCTAACACTGGGGATGGTATCCGTGCTGAAGTATTTAAATGAAAAAGGAATAAACACCAACCACCGGATTTAAGTGGTTACAGATGGGGCACCCAGTATGAGAGGATTGCAAAAGGGGCTTGTGAGTTTGCTACAGAAAGCGTTGTATCGAAACCTGCTCCCATTTCACTGCATCTTGCGCCAAGAACCACTGTGTGTACAAACATTCCCACCGGTGTGTACGGAGGTGATGAACCTCCTCATTCAGATAGTTAACAAGATAATTGCAAAAGCATTAAATCATCATCAGTTCCGGGATTTGCTAGATGAAGTTGACAGTGAGTATTCAGATCTCCTGGAGGTATTGCGTTGGTTTGTTGCTTGTTTAGAAAACATCACCTAAACGTATGCTCAATAAAAGTCTCCAGCAGAAGAGAAACACTTTCTTATACCAACTCTTCAGCTTATTTTTTATACCCTTGGGGGAGTAATCAACTTAAGATAAGGAGGTACTACATTGTGGAAATGTGACTACGAAAAAAAAAAAAGAATATTTACATCAGCTTAATACTATTTAGTTCAAAATATCAGCATGACTTATAATGTCATGGAGATGTCCATAAAATTATATTCAGACACAGACAAAAAGATAACCTGGCAGGATATTGCACTTTCATTTGCTTGACTATATATCTATCTATCTATCTATATATAATATATCTATATAATATATATCTATATATGTCACGTGAGGCAGAATATGGACCCAAGTGCAGGACACCAAAAGCAAATCTTCCCTCCATGATTTATTAACAAAACGTAAAAATTCTCCAGACAGACAAGAAACTAATAATTAGGACAGACTACCAGGAACCAAACATGAGCAATGAACCAGCCCTGAGCTCTCATTGAGCCAGGCTTAAAAAGCCTTAGAGTCATTAGCTCAAAACAAGTTCAGGTGAGATGATCACCATGGTGTGTGGATGAGTCTCAGGTGTGGAGCCGTGGCTCCACCCACCAGCTTGGCCTCTCCCTGCCACACAGCAGCACTGCCACGCTGAACCGTGACAATATATATATCTATATATATATATATCTATATATATATATATATATATATATATATATATATATATACTCCTCTCTCACCTCTCACGTCATGCATCATAACTTTCCCTGGTGGAATGATGATCCAATGTGGTCTCCAAATATGTAAACATGTGCATGGCGTACGAAGGGAGAGGGAGAAACACATAAAGACACAGACATTCATACCCTATAACCACTCAAACTAAAAATAAATAAGTGTGTGCATATGGGCAGCATGTGACACACACAAACACAGACAGTGCTAACAAGATAGCTTCTTGAAATGATGCTGAACAGCCTGTGAATCATATGTTATAGTGCTGCATGCTTAAGCTGGATATATCGCATTCAGTTTAATATGATAAGGAACACATCAAGTTTATCAATTTATCACAATATTGATCTGCGCATGAAAGACATTAAATCTTTCGTGAGCGATCAGCTAAGACACCTAGGTTAACATGATGGTATCTTTATCATATGGTTTTCATTTTATGTTAGCATTTACCCTGTCCTTTTAGCAGTAGGCAATCAGAATACAGCAGTAACTCAAGATACAAGCATAATCCGTTCCGTGACTGAGGTCATAACAAACAAAGTAAAACAACATTCCTCCATTTATAGTAACTATTTTTTATTTTTTTTTATCCATCCCGGCCTTGTAAAAAAGCCCCAAACACCTCTAAATCACGGGGAAAAAATTATCAACCAATAGTAAATTATCTTACCTGTCCATGATTAATTATATATGTTATGTGAACAATGATAAAGTATGAAAAAAATGTAAAATTCACAAGCAGACGGACGCTATGTCTTCACTCTGCAAAAGAGAACGAGGTCCAGTCTCAGCTGTTGTTGTATCCATCCACTAAATAGCGGTGGTGTGTCCCTATCTCAGATTCTGCTCATATGTTGCACAAAAATATGGGCAGCACAAAAGCTTGTATCTCTAATAGCTTATACTGTATGTCGTGCAGCTCGTATGTCGAGGTACTACTGAAAAGAAATTTGACTCTTAAACAATAGGCTGAAGGGCGTCACGGTGGCGCAGTGGCTAGCGCTGCTGCCTCACGACACGGCGGACCCGGGTTTGAGTCCCTCTCTTGCGGAGTTCGCATGCTCTCCCCGTGTCTGCGTGGGTTCTCTCTGGGTTCTCCGGCTTCCTCCCACCTCCAAAAGCATGCGCTTCAGGTTGATTGGCCGTTCCAAATTGCCCGTAGGTATGAGTGTGTGCATGCATGGTTGTATGTCTTTGTGTGTGACTCCGCGGTGCACTGGCATCATGCCCAGAGTGTCCCCCGCCTCACAAAATAGGCTCCGGCTCCCCGTGA
Organism: Antennarius striatus; assembly: GCF_040054535.1. NCBI lineage: Eukaryota > Metazoa > Chordata > Actinopteri > Lophiiformes > Antennariidae > Antennarius > Antennarius striatus. Next base: position 7,944,617 of record NC_090789.1, on the reverse strand, counting down.
CCAGCTGCGGTGGATGTAGCGGTGGTAATCTGAAGATGACTGACTGAAGACAATAGGCTGACACACAAATTTCTAATTATCTTGTGTTTTCTTTTTTTATCATAGTATTGACAAAATATATACAGTAATTTCCTGAACTGTAAGTGGCGGTGTCAATCCCCTTAACAAATGCGTTGGGGCAGTGTATTACAAAATGCGGTAGTTTATAACAAAATGCGGCTTTATTACAAAATGGAATTAAAAACTTATTACATTTTGGACCATTTATTACAAAATGCGGCTTAACAGGGATGCTGGCATTGATTGGACCACACAAGTAAGCTTTGAGGGCAGAACGATGGTGCAGTGGATTGCGGTGCTGCCTCAAAACAAAAAGGTCATTGGTTCAAATCCACCTGGGGCCTCTGTGCAGAGTTGGCAT